>NW_027466128.1:0-60000 GCF_046127955.1 Nelusetta ayraudi | reverse complement strand
ATATATATATATATATATATATATATATATTTTTTTTTTTTTTTTTTTTTTTTTTTTTTTTCTCACTCCAGAAAATACTGCTCGAAACGTTCAGATTCAGCTCCGGCCTTGCAAACAGCTAATTCAATCTCGGCACAAGGTCCTCTTGCTTTAAGAAATTCTCTTTCATGCTAGCTCAACAGATGACGGTCAAAGTTCAATCTTGACCTTGAAAGACAGGGTATGAGAAATAGAAAATATTTTCTAACCTCTGCTCCAACGCTGAAAAGGTTTTTCTTTTTTTCTTTTTTAGTATGGGTGAAAATATGGAAAACGGCAGCAAAACATGTTTAATGAGATTATGTGATTTGATCACAGCTACTAAAGAGACCTTGTATTAATCCTTGAATTCATGAAAAAATATATATTTCTCACACAATTTTCAAATGTTGAATAAAGCAGCTGTTTGGGAAAAATATCGGAACACAATTGCTGTGGCCTGTAAACAAGGTTACCACATTTTTTTCAATAAAGTACTGTATGTAATAATGGAGAAAAAAAATCATTGGAAAAGATCCAACTTTGACTTGAAGCATATGAGGAGCACCTGACTTGCAGTTGTCTCGTGTACGAAGGACGGACACTGTTGTATCTCTGCACCAACAGCTGTAGCGTCTCGGCCAGCACCTGGCCGAGCATCTCCTTGGCAAAGTCTGCCGGAAGCACCGCCCACAAGTCGCTTCGCAGCCCGCACAGGAAGTAGAACCACATCTGCACCGAGAAGGAGCAGCGCTCACCCTGCGGAGGACAGAGGAGGATCGGAGACTTGAGGGAGGGGTTGCAGGTGAAGATGTGTGGAGATATGGAGGCCGTCAGCAGGGTACAAAAAGAGGGAAAAGACAATTAGAAACATAAATGAGAAGGAGAGAGAGAATGGAGAAAGTGCAAGGGAAAACATGAAAGAGAGACACAGAGACGGAGGCGGGTCGGTCCGCGCCGGCACGTCTTGGTGGTCGAGCCACCTGCAACTCTGCACCTGGGTCTCCTCTCCCCGCTGGGATTTTCAGCAGCTTTAAAGTCCTAACTGGAGAACACATCATGGCAGAAGCACGCACGCACGCACACACGCACACACACACACACACACACACACACACACACACACACACACACACACACACGCACACACACACAGGGAGAGGGAGAGGGAGAGGGAGAGGGAGGAAGTGGGACGGATGGAAGCAAGAGTGCGTCTCGGAAACAAAGACGTGAGAAAAAAGACAGACTGTTGGAAAGGACTGACGGAGGGAAGGCTCCGTCAGTCTTGGCGCCGGCAACCTTTCCGGAAAGAATGCGGATTCATTAATTAAACCTCCCCTCCGTCTTGGCCAAACAATGAGCTTCAAACTCCAACAACAATATGCGAGTGTGTGTCCGCCCACGTGCGCGCGTACGAAGGAGATACGGACGCATCCAAAAAAACTCCTCCTGATCGCTCTTCCTCCTGCCCCTCAGCCGGCTCTCCTCCTCGCACCCCTCCCCCGACCTCCACATCACCTCATCCGACAAGTGTTTTACGTCTTCCTTTCCTCTGCCTTCACCTCCTCCCCAGGGCCGCTCATTTAGGGATGGCTGGCTGACGGGGAGCGTGACCGGGCGGAGCGCTGCGTCCGGGATCAGGCCGCCGCCGCCGCCGCTGTCCGCCCGTGGACCCAGGCAGAGCAAACACAGACGCGGCCCCTGGCTGCCGACCAACGGCAGCCGCAGCTGCGTGTGTGGTTGGATTGTTTTATCTGTCCATTCAAGTCAAATTTTATTTAACCAGCCGGGTCATCTGTAAATGAAACCCCATTCAGGATGACAGCTTGGCAAGCGGCAAGGAGCGACTGCGGGACTGGAAACTGAGGATCAAATCATTTCACTCGCTACGTCTTTTTTTATTTACTTCAAATAGGAAGAGGGCCAACCGCTGACATGTGCGCTACAGCTAAAGTCATGCTCTAAACAATCTTTTTGATCTTCCTGAGCTTACCTCATGCACCGGTGTTGTGGCATATTAATGTGCCGCTGCCAACGGGTGTCAATAACAATGAGGAATAACAGAGATGGAGGAAACCAATTCTGGGGGAAAAACTTGGGGGAGGGTCTTTTTTGGAGTTGCGCTGAGCTGAAAGGTAGCCAAGACACATGGCTGAGGATCCGGGAGACGGAGAGCTAATGCATGCACATGAAACACACACGGAGAGGCTGGAGCATGCGGCGAGGGAAGCGCACATCCGGAGAAGCTGCTGCTTGCAACACCTACACATGCGCGATGTTCAGACGCACGCGGGCGAGGGCGAACAAAAGCGCACACCTGCGCACAGCAGGCCTGTCTGACACCGGTGACCCAAGGAAGGAGGGCGGAACAAAGAGGAAGAAAGAAAGGCAAAAGCCGAGTAAAGCAAGGAAGAGGCGGGAGTTTTAGATTGGTTTAAGGGCATGAAGGTAGGGGAGTTTCAGGGGGCCTACGCTGCTTCCAGACAGTCCCAGCCGTAGACCGCAGACTTCAGACAGCTGAATCCCCCGGAGCCCCCAGGGCAGCATGGAAGCCACAGATGTTCTCGGGGAGCTCAGAGTAGAAGGCTCGGTGCGAGGAGGGAGAGTGGGAGGTAAAAGTGCATTGTGGGAATGGAAAAAAAAAAGGAGAAGCGAAGGAAGCTCCCGAGCATAATTCCGACATTTCCTCAAAGTCGACTGGAAAAGGCTTACCAGCACGCGCGGCATTAGAATTTCTGCCTTTCGAAACAAAAGGATCGGAAGCGACGCGTACGAATGTGGGAGGCGTTTTATCTCCGCCCGCGTTTTTACACGAGGCAAAATAAATTAAACGTTCAAATGAAATCAGATGCGACTGTGACTGAAATTAAATGTCTTTTACAGGTAGTTTACAGGGAAGGGGAGGAAATTCAGCCGGACTGAGTCCGAGTAAATAGCCCACCTCGTAGAAGGGCTTTGGGTCAGCCCAGTGGTGACTCTCCTCATCTTGGAGAATGGAGGTGGAACAAACATGAATGGAGTAGCTGGTTAACCGCTCTCTCAAGGCCTCCGCTGTATCTTGGCACTTCTGGATTGGCAACAAGGTCAGGGGTCTGGACATGAAGCAAGTAAAAGAAAGACCAATTAAAAAATCTTATCATTGGCAGTAGTAGAAGTAGTAGTAGTTGTTGTTGTGCTAACATTGATTGTAATTCTGGGAATACTATTTGATAAATGTATTGATTAGTGTTCAATAAGCCTATGAGACCTGGGCACCAATCATGGTGTTTGATGTAAATAAACAGATCAATTAATCAATAATTTGTCTTTTTAAAAATTACATTGTTTTAGCATTCTATATATATTTTTTGTTTATTTTGTATTTTGCACATTTTTGTATATATATATATTTTTTTTTTCTTTTCTATACTTAGTCCCCTATTCAGCATTCTGCAGACAACAAATTTTTACTATGCATATGACAATAAACACTTAGAATCTTTGAATCTTAAACCAATCAATCAATCAATCAATCAATCAATCAATCAAAAGACGTATTAGTAGTAACAGTAGTAGTAGTAGTAGTAGTAGCAGCAGAAGTAGTATTACTATTATAGAAATAACTTTAACAAGTACTACTGCTAGATCATGCCTATTGAACTGTTTGCGGGGCTTTTGCAGAGCTTTCGGACAAACATGCGGCGAAATGATTAGATGAAAGAGCCGCTGATTTATTTCAAAACGGTCCGAGTGACATTTTATATCCTTTAAACCTGCCCGTCTTGATACTTTCCAGAAAGGGTCTAGGGTTTAATAGTGGTGCAGGAGGCCCGAGAGGAAGGGCTGCTGGACGGCGCAGAGTGTTTTACGACCGGAGGGGGCACAGTGCAAGTGCAGGTGGAGGGGTGCTCGGGGCCAGAGGTGGGACAACAGAAGCACCGAGGGCAGCGGCAAAGCCTTTAGAAGGGATCTACGCAGAGCAGGAGGTTAAAGGGGTATTATGGGGCATAAAAACTCGCCAGATGTAGACAAAATATGGGTGTCGTTACTTCCCGTCAATCACTTCCACTTGTTTTTTCAGGGATATTTTTTTCTGTGCTGCAATTCTTGCGACAGAGATTCTTCTCAAGTTACAATTTAAATTTACTGTTCGGCCCACCTTACAAAGGGTTTCTCTACCATTAGTTCATTCGCAATTGTCACTACCTACAGACTTCACACATTGACAAGATTAAGCAATTATCTTTTGAGCCAACATGATTACCTTATTGATTAACCAGCAGCAGTCAGCTGAGTATGTAAACGGGATGAAAGATAAGTGTAAAATTGAGACGCAGCAAATGAACACGATGCACCAGGAGATGCTTTTTTTCTCTCAGTAATGCGCAGCTACAACCCACATACTTTAAAAATTGTGAAGAGGATGTTTCATGATTATTCAATTTTAGATTGTATTTGGTGTACAGAGAGACGTGCAGTACAGCCCTTATTTGTCAATTTGTGATGCATCTGCTTGTTTATGATCCAGACGCACAGTAGTGATGGGAATTACGGCTCTTTTAAGATAACCGGTTCTTTTGGCTCCCAAGTGGCTCCTTAGACATTTTTGTTGCTTGTAATATTTTATTAGCAAATAATGTGCTAAAATCAATGACTAATTTTTTATTTTTTAATTTGTTTGTATATATGTAATGTGTATAACACACTCAACGCAAGAAAATAAACAAAACTCACAACTCACAACAAGATACTCACAAGATAAAAACAAAAATTGCAAAACAGCAAAAATTTCCAGTTCATATGTGTGTGTGCATTATGTATTAGGGTATTTATTGTTCAGTTTATTACTTTTCTAATATTTATTTATTTATTTATTTATGTATTAATTTTACATTTTACTAACACACGTAAATTGGATCGACCTTTTTCCGATTCCACTCCCAATCAGGAGCCAACCGAACCGGTTTGTTCGCAACTTAAGCGACCCATCACTAACACACAGAAGAAAAGCAAAACCACCGCTGCCCTAACGGCCACGCGCTTTGCTTACACTTGGGCTCCCGAGTCCTTCAGCCTGGCGCGGTACTGCTGCAGCCGCTGATGGACGTAGATGCACGTGGACAGCAGAGCGGGCAGGTTCTTCAGAGGCGCGGCTGACGGGACCTCCGGGGTTCTCTCCTGCAGTCGGCCCAGAACGCTGAACGCCGCCCTGCCGCACGCTTCCACGAAGCTCGACCGCACCTCCAGGAGAGAGCTGTCACTGCAGGCGGCCGCCAAGGGCAGCAAAGCATCCAGCTCAGTCACGATTGACCCACAGAACTTGGCGAGGGGGAGAGACGGGAGGCAAAGACAAGACACGATAATTTCAATAACAGAAGGAGCAATCTGTCAGTCAGATAAAAACCAAAAAGGACGGGGGGGATCAGATAGAGACCTCGTTAGATATAAATAATGAAACCTTGGCAAGGCGTTGTCAGAATGAAAAGGGTTCAAGACCTGAGTTTTACACGTGTACCCCCCGCCCCCTTCACCACTGTACAAGCTGGAGCACAAACATCACTGCAAATGTATAATACAGACGTCTGAAGACATGCCCTCGGCACAAGTCTGCTGCTGAACATGCATAATTGGTGCCGGGTCAAATAAAACCTTTACTTGTGAGGATAAATCAGCACTTGTCTCATCTTATAACGGCATGCATCGCGTTAAACACACTCCGAAATGTTACAGCTGGCGCAGTAGGACGAGGTGGTGGGACGGAGACGTGCTGAGAAGAGGGAAACGGGAGGGGAAAAAAAAAAAAGGTCAGGCAAAGGTGAGAATGAGACAGCGGGACGAGGAGGGAGAGCTAGTTCAGCAGTGTAAAATAGCTCTGGCTTATTCTGTTCAACTGCCACAGCAACAAGCCAGACTTATCTCATTTACCCACATATGTCCTGGGGGTGGTGGAGGGCCATAGGGACACGACTGCCTACACCTTTTCCATCTCCAGGGGCTGCAGAGTACTGCTGATCAAGGCGCTTTAAAATAGTTGAGTGTGCCTGCTCTCCCCAGCCAAGATAAGCAGCGTGGGTCTCTGCTGGTGTTTACTTGAAGCCGAAGGTCTGAGGCGTTTTCTCGCGTATAAAAACGATGTCACGATGTCAATCAGCACGGATGACAGTAGCTTTCATTTGAGCGTAATGAAAGAAAAAAATCAGGTTGTAGTTTAGAGCATGTTTGTAAACCAGGCAGGTGGGCTGAGGGGGCAAAGACGTGACGTTCTTGGATTAGATGACCACAAAAAAAAGCTTCGGAGCAATTAAAGCTGGTCAAAATGTCGTCCAACACTTGGATTTGTTGCAATAAGGTTCAGGTAAAATTTCATGTAGTAGGTAACTTTAATTTCCTTTGGCAAATTATTCATTGAAGGTCATAATTGTCTGAATATCAAAAGCTCATCTCCTTTGTGGAGATCATTGTGTTGATGTGGGTTTGCACATTCATACCCATGACCGTTTCTATTTTATTTCATGTATGACACTCTTAATAGAGCCAATCAGTAAGCAAATCATCAAAAACAGACAAGGCCCAGTAGTCCCCAGTCATATAGACATCAATATCACATGCATATATTAACATCATCATGTAGCAAATCATAAAAATAAAAGTTAAGGTCAATACAGTGGACGTTATCTCGTCGGTTTTCATTTTTGATGGCAACCATTTCCTATATTCCCCGCAGAGATTAAGGACGATCTATTTGCATCACCGAATGTGGTCCTTACATGTTGGGTCACGCTCTCTATTACTGGACTCACTATAGGAACTGAATGGGAGGTTCGACGTTCTGTCAGTTAAAGGCTATGGTCTGTGTACACAACTGACAATTTCACGCTCGCGGCACCATTTTCTCCTTCAGCCCAGTGGGGTTAAAGAGGTCCAGGGACATTTTCACAATAAGGTCAATATTTGACTGCATTTAGTCATAGGAGCTTTGAGAGGGATCAGAAACAGACTCAATGCATAGCATTAAAAGGCGTAATGGAAAAACCCTGGAGAAGAACCTTATATGAATTCATTGTCTATCTCCTCATGTTGCCATTTGTGTATAAATTTCTAAATTGAGCAATTGGGAGCTGACACAATTATGTCAAAGTGAAAGCAACACAAAGATTTCCCTTTATTTGTTTTTCCTCTGACTGGCTCCATCAGTCTTGTTGTCCGCCATGCTTGTTTCTTCCACAGGATATTTTAACCTTCCCTGGTCTGCCTCCTCCAGCACATGTTGGGAGACATCTGGCACATTCAGATGACATAAACGTTGGATGAAATGCAACACAATCGTTCAGGCCGCACCTGATTTAAGACCAGATATAAAAGTGGCCTAAATCTGATTTGGAAAAAAAAAATGATTTGTGTTGTTCAGACTGTCAAGGTCAAGGTGAGGGGTTTCAGCAGGACTACTGCAACAAAGCAAAACAGATTGTGCCAAGTTTTTCAAGTGGCACAGAGGCCTGTTTGTGTGCACTACAATTTTTATGTGAATAGAGAAAGTCGAGGTACTACACCAAAAGGTGAGGGTTTCAATAAATACAGAAAAAAAAAACATTCGTTTAAAAAGTTTCAAAATAAAGAGCTAGTGCTAATGTGAAAAGGATTGTCATGGACAAGGACAACACGGTCTCATCTTCTGTCAAAAGACGGCCGAGTTCCAGCTGTTGAGGGTGAGGCGATTGGCATTCAGGACACATCAGAATGCCAGGTTTTTTTTGTTTGTTTTTTAAGTGACCTAAAAAGTCTGATGGATGAACAGTAACATTCGAACCTGCAGGAGCATGGGCATACAAACAGTGAAGTGGGTTAAAATGACAAAAAGTAAGGACAGAGCTATGAGCATATGAATATAAATGTGTGAAATATTGATCCATTATTATGCCTTTGAACCTGTCATATTTCAAGCCTATGTCTTGTATTGTAGTTTGCGATCTGTCGCAACAGTATAGGCTGCTTCAAAGAAAGAGGTAGGGGAAATATATATATATAAATATAAATATATACAGTATATATTAGAGTCTTGTCTTGGATGTCTGTCCGAGTTCAGTGTTTTCTAATGCAAATGCATGCATGCATAACCTTTGGGTTGAAAGGCTCTCATCTTTGAAGCGTTGACCTACACATAAATATGTTGTACAGGTCCTGAGCGCAGACAAATTCAGGCTCTCGTCAGCGTCGGGAGCCGCAAAAAAAACTGCCTGCGTAAAAATGCGGGTCTGAGGGGGATGAAGGGTGAGGGTGAGGGAGGCGAGAGAAGGAAAAGGTGAGGCGGCAGCTGATGAGAGCGTGTGCAGTGCAGAGGTGAGCGGCCGATAGTGGAGGAGTTAGGTGGAGAAGATGAGACGGGGAGAAAGAAGAGTTTCTAAGCAAAAGTAAGGAACACAGGTGAGAAAATAGGGAGGGAGGACAGAGGGATTGAATAGAAGCAAGTTCAATGTGTCGGTGAAACCCTTGCAACGTTTGCCGCTAAGCCTGGTCTCGGGGGTCCACCTCCTGAGAAAAGTCCACCTCTGGTGTTGACTTCACCTCCTTGTGCCATTTCCCAGGCCCTCTTCTCTCATCCCACTTCTCACACTATCCCTTCTTTATCCTGCCCTCTGCTCCAGTGCAACATCCCTCTATCATGTGTGCTGGCTATACTTCCCTCCATTCAGCAGCCCTCTATACACCATCTAGCCTTCATAATATGACTCACACGAGGACTTGGTTGCCATCCCCGCCCCGTCCCGCCCCACCCCCCGTCTCTTTGTTGTCCTTAGAGTCAAGTAATACTGATGACTCTTCTCAAGGCCCTTCCTGATCCGGCGTGTCAACTGTGTCAGGCCCGAATCATTTGGGCACCCTATTATAGAGAGGTGCTGTCTGCTGAAGCTACAGAAACCACTAATCTCCCCCAGTCTGGGTGATGGAGGTAGACCTATATTTTTCAAAAAAAAGAGTTGTGATGGAGGCACTCAGTAGTACACTGCAGGAAAAGGGACAGAACAGACTTCATGTGAAGAATTTAGGGTGTTATATACTTAAGGACATGGGATGTACTGAAAAGGAAAAAGTAGAAAACAATGGTGAGTGTTGTATGGAAACTGTTAAAAATGTAATACCATATACATTAAAAAATAATATGAATACTTTAGCGAAAAATAATACTAGTATCTTAGCAGGGGAACTATTACTTAACCTATATCTAATGTATTTTTTTTATCTTATCTTATATTATTAAATAGGAATATGTTACAATAAATTAGGATAACAAGGGATATAGTACATTTTAAATCGTTGCTATACAAATACAATTACTAATTTAGTAGAAGCGATTGTGTGGCAGAGTAATTAAAAAAAGGATCATACTATGATAAATTTGTATTAAGACCACAAGAGACTCCATCTTTGATTTCACTATTGCAGGGCATAGATGAGATGTTTTTTAAAAAAAAAAAAACAGAACAGAAAATGAGGACACACTTGATGTTGCACTCCAAACATGACCTCAGTGCCGTCATAAAGAAAACACTTCACTGTCACTTCTATATTTCATCTTTTATAAATGCTCTCCAGGCAGCAGACGGGCTTTCAGCTCCACTAGTGGCCATTTATAAAGTGGTGTATCTTTCTTTGCTGAGGTATCTCTAGGCATTCTTTAATAGCAGCAGGACCCATTAAAGGAAGAGCTTTAAGCACAGTTTTACTTCAATAGCAGGGGAAAACCACGAGTTACTTCAGAGATAATGTGGGTGGAATGTATGGTTCGAGGCATGAAATGTAATTTAACATAAGGAGAGAAGGAGGCGTCTTAATTAAGCTCGCCGCTCTGTGCCATTATAAGAAGAATGTGAATGATAAATTTTATTAATGTCCATGTGAGAACGACAACATTAAAATTCCGAACCTGCTCATTTCTGATCATGTCACAGAGGGCAAAGATGCATTGACGGACTGGGAATAGCAACACTGTGAAAACACTGTTTTAGAACTCGAGGGTCTGACCAGTTCACTTGTTTGGATGAAGGTGGTTTCTGTAAACCAGTTTGGTGTCTGTTTAATATCAAATATAAAACCTGCCAATCCTCAGGAAGTTAGTTCCAACAGCGGCCAGTATTTTACATTAAGACAGCAGACGATTCATTCATTCATTCATCTTCTATACCCGCTTATTCCTATTCAGGGTCACGGGGGTCTGCTGGAGCCTATCCCAGCTGTCTTAGGGCGAAGGCAGGGTGACACCCTGGACAAGTCGCCAGTTCATCGCAGGGCCAGCAGACGATTAACTTTTCTCATTTTGGTTGAAAATATCAAGGGAAGGGAAGACTTAATTTTCCTCATTCAGCAGTTATTTTCCCAACTCAAGAAAAAGGACAGCTTGACTTGTTAATGTACTTATGAACAAGTACCTTGGCTACCATCTTGGGAGTCTCCCTCTCTGATGAGGTGTCGGACGAATCTTCACTGAGGCTGAGGCTGCTGGAGGTGGCGGCGGGTCCAGTCGTTGGGCTCAAGGTAATGGTAGTTTCTCCTGCGGAGTGCAAGGCCTCTTCCTGCTGTAAACTCCTGGCACAAGCATCATCCAGCACCACTTTTACACAGTGTGCCATGTGAGGGACCAGCCCCCTGAATGCTGACCGCCAATCAAACTCCAAACCGGGTACCTGAGGAATAGGGAGTGAGTCAACAGTTAGTTGAGTGTCTGAATGCTGAAGGCATTAATGATATGCATGTTTTTTCTGAACTGCTGCAAAGACAAACCACCTGGTTTATTTGTAATTACAGGTATTTTAAACCTGAATGACATTGAAGGTCCTTTAAAGGAGAAATTCTCACCTCTGCCATGTCCAACAGCCCTTTTTGTGATGTCTTGGCAGCAGTTGCCATGTGTGAATTTTGTCTGTGCTTTTTCAAGATACCTAAAAAATAAAAGCAGCTTTTAAACAAAGGAAAAACACAATGCAATTCATCTTTAAGGGTTAATTTAAACATTAATGTCAGTCAGGCACAGGAGGCAATTCTTTTACCAAGGGACCAATAATTATGCTGAGCCATGTGAGCTAATCACAGATAACAGTCTATGAAAGCATGTTCTCTAGCTTTTTCCATACCACAGCATTATTGAGTATAAATGTCACAATACACTGTAGCATGTGGGAAAGGCCTGTTTAACTGCAAAGTGCCATGAACTGAGAGCTAAGCAAACCTAACGAGAGAGGCTGAGGTATTACTATGCCTTCTGATGGAGGGGGAAATGGCCATAAATATACAGAGGGATGGCTTTAGGAATCTAACTGTGATCTAGTCAGGTAGAATCAATTGTACACGTAATTCCATGAGGGGCAAAGCAGGAGATTAAGGGGGGGAGGCAAACACGGAAGACATGTGGATGAGGATGTTGGGTTTGGTTGCAATTAAAAAGCGCGAACATCAAGGACACAGTTTCCTAATCAGGAGGCGAAGAGTGAGACCCCAGGCGAGGCAATTTAGCCGAACAAGACCACATGGAATGGAAGGAGGAGGAACCAGCAAGCGCATCACTTTTTGACCTTTAAGCCAATCTGATGAATTTCTAGTAATTAAGCTGTTTGATTGCCTGGAATTAATGATTTGGATAACTGCCCTTTAAAGGCTGTTTACCTCTCTGTAAATTGAGCCTTTCTGCAAGTCTTGTTTTTTGTAAATGTAACCTTTATGGAAATTACCCCATGCGCCAAAAAGCTTTCATTTAACACAGTCGCAGTGAGGGTTCAAAGGGGAGAAAGGGGGACGACACGAGGAAAGAAAACCCAAAAAACCTTTGTAACTGTTTATACCATGAGAGCAGGGCCACATCCAGAGGAAGAGAGTAACACCAAGGACATAGTTTGATAGTTTAGATAGATAGATATAG
This sequence comes from Nelusetta ayraudi, assembly GCF_046127955.1. NCBI lineage: Eukaryota > Metazoa > Chordata > Actinopteri > Tetraodontiformes > Monacanthidae > Nelusetta > Nelusetta ayraudi. The sequence continues at coordinate 48,095 of NW_027466128.1, read as the reverse complement.
TTAGTTAGTTTTTTAGTTTTAGTTTTTTGGCACGTGATCCGTGTATTCTCTGTATTTAGCCAAAATGCTGTTTCGAAACTCCCATAGATGTTTCAAATATTATTGAATATTGAGAATGGTGTCTAAAATAGAATAATCTAGAATGGTTTCTATATTATGAGTACAATATATACAGCCGTGTAGGTCAAAAAAATAATAATGGAAGAAATATAAGAAAGGAACCCAGGATAATTAACAACCTAATGTGTACCATATGTGTTTTTTGTGGAATTGAATTGTACCTTTTATACATGGAGTATCTTCCGTAAAATCAACAAAGCTCATGTTCTTCACCAACTCCCTCACAGTCCTTTCAAAGCTGAGCAGGGTGCAGGCCAGCTGGGTTAACGCCCTCAGCTGGTGGGAGGTCAAACTGAAGCTACGGTTTTTCCCCAAGCCCTCCGCTGGCACTGCATAAGGAGAAATGAAAAAAAAAAAGGAAGAAGAGGAAAGATGAAAAACAAATTCATTTTCTGCGTGTGTGCTCAACTGATTGATGAAGTTGTGTGGTAGCACGCCACTTTACAGTTCAGTAAACAGTTTCACGAGAGCCCACTTTCAAGTGTGCCTCTCAAACCTGCATTCACTCATCAGAATACAACCCCTCCTCAAGTCTCGCCTTGCGCCGCACCTCTTATGAATATCGACCCATTCATGTTTTCCCATGGCACAACACAAACAAAGAGGCAGTGAAAGAAATATGCAAAACTTTGCTCCCGGAGAAGTCACACATGCACTTCCTTGTCTCTCGACACAAAACTTTTCTCCCCCTAACCCGCCGATGACCCCCTCGGCAAATATGGATTTCCCATTTTGGAGGCTGCCAAAGCCATCACCCAGGGGATGTTCCGCATTAAGCTGGAGAAAGGGCGGCTGGGAGATGCGTTGCCGTACTCCCAGACACATGCACAAATACTTTTGTGTGTCCGCTTAAATGAGCTGCTCCACTGCAAAGGCATTTGGGAACGGATGAGCTCAGTATTAGCCTTGACTCTGAAAGCATGGGGATGATTGAATGCTGAGAAGAGGAGGATGACGGGGGGGGGGGCTCATTTCCAATAATTGTATCATTATTGCTTCTGGATCCTAATGTAATTTTGCTATATTGTTACACAAAATCCGACAATATGACAACACACTCTCCCGGTGGCATTTGGGTTTTAATCTTGCTTGGAGGTGAAATCTCTCTGTGCATTGTGCGCGCTTGCATGCGCGCTTGCATGTGCGCTTGTGGGCGCGAGCTGATGGGGTGCGGTGGGTTTGCGGGCCGAGCGCACGTGCCCTCGTATGCGCGTAATGTTGGCCATTACTTGATTTGCGGGTGACCCCTTTTCGCAGATTTGCACATGTCAGTCTAGGGGGATAATTGTCACACTGTGTCTAACACCCGACGGTCGCCGCGCAATGTATTCTGACCTCAAGTTTGTTTGTGTGTACAGGTGCACGCGGAGGCAGCATATGTATTTATGTGCATGTGTGTGTAATAAACCACACGCGAATCCCTGTGTAATTATTTGGTGTGTGCCGGGACTGTTTGTGCGCATGCAATTGGCAATTGTGTGTGTCTGTGTGTGTAATTAGGCTGCATGGGCCCCCCGGTGCTCAGCAGCTCTTCTGTAATGGGGTCCAGTGGGAGCCTGTGCTAGGGAGACTACATGGCACTCCTTGTACACATGCGTGACCCGGCTGACACTCACGTGCCAGCGCTGCACGGTCGCGCATGCACCGGCAATCATGTCTATTTTCACCGAAGTCACCGGCAAATCAGCAGAGCTCCCCGTGCCCCCATGCAAGGCCTCCTGTGGAAAAAACCCAGGCAGGACAAACAATGTGTTGGTTGACAACAGGGACACATGAGGGATTGTTGTTGGTTCCTTGAAAGAAAAGCAATATTTAGCACAAAGCCCTCCTCCGGCCATAATCCCAACCTGTGTCGGGTGTTTTATATGAGCCCGACGCCATTCGGCACTACTTCCTCCTTAGCGTCGCCTTCGTCCCAGGCATCAGACTGCCTCCCTCTCCCATTCTTAACCATCGGCTGCCTCAATATGTGCCCCCATAACTGTTCCACCCGCTCGCCGAGTTACACTCAACGCATTAGCCGCACGTGACCTTGATGGTTAGCGATGCTGCGCCTCGGCCTCTCACAGGTTATATAGGTATTTATTGTCATCCCCCCCCCAGCCAAATAGCCCTACAGCCATCGAGCTCTCGCACACCGCCATCTAAACCTCATTATGCCTTTGTCACAACAGAGAGGCCAAATGGAGGCTCTCATAGCCGCTTGATGGAGAGGGTGCGCTTAAAAGCACCCAGGTGTGACATATAGCACAGCGCGCCGCACGTCTCAGAGAGTCAGATGTGGGAGGGCACTCGCAGGCGGAGGGGGGGTTCAACCAAAGGTCAGAGTACTAAGAATCAATAAGGGGAGACGGGTGGCGAGAACGGCGGGAAAATTGTACGTTCATATTAGAGCTCCTACGTAGGACATTACAAAGAGGGGGATGTTCCTCTAAACAATGAGGAAATCAACTGATGGCCGCATTACTGTGATAACCATCAACGCGGCGGGTGTGAGCGTGTGATCCACAGCTCCTGACGCCGAGGAGCATGTGTCAAGCAGCCTGTCGCTGGTGCGTTAGGGCACTAGGGGGAGAAGCAGAGGCGCAGTAAAAAACTATGTCACTAAGGTCACACCAAGTTAAACCGAACTTGACAAACCTGCAGTGGCCACTTACACTTTGCAACGCTAAACAATGGCAACAATGTAACACAGAAAGGGGAGGCGGGCTGAACGGAGCAGGTATTTTTGGCGAGCCATCAGTCTTCTTCTTCGCTCCTGTCTCTCCTGTGGGTTGCACCATCGGCTCCGCGGCACTCCTCTCTTCTCTCTCGCGCACACACACACACACACACACGCACGCACACACACTCACACTTGACTGGCAAGAGAGAGCGAAGAGGGGAGGAGGAGGAGGAGGAGGAGGAGATCTGGAGGAAGGGAGAGGGGCGGCGGTGAGGGGATGAAAACACGGGGAAGGGAAGAGAGGGAGGGAGGGGCGGGGATAGGGGAATTCCCCGAGCAGTTGTTATTGATTCCGGTGTTTACGGGCGAATAGTTTAGTGCCGTTTACAAAACAGAACAGATGCAGCCAGTGAGCAAAAAGGTAAACAATTGCTGTGTGGCGGGCTGCCAAATCCCCAGTCTGATGTATTAAACTCACGGTGAAGAGCATTTCCCCTTTGGCTGCACTTATTGCCACTTCATTTGTTCCCTCACGCACACACATGCACGCACGCACACACAGATGCACACACCTCCTCGCCATCCCTCGCTTTCTCCGTGCCTCTCTTTATCTCACATTCTCTCTTTTATCCGAGGAGGGGGGCGGGGTTTGGTTTTGCTGTCTGGATATTTTCGGTCCTTCCCTGACCCAGGAGGCCCGGTTCCTCCAAACAGAGCCATTAGTAGGGGGGATTGCATGTGTCCGACATGGCCGAAAACCAATTATTAGACACTTTATTCCAAATGATGCCCAAGTCTTTTGGGAACGGACAATCATGCAATAATTTAGCCGCTGATTTCATTTCTCTCTTTGCACAGCGTCACTTCCGGACCCCACCACCCCCTCCCTCCCTCTTGTTCCGTCTAGTGTCAATCAAACCATTAGCTGAGTGGTGGGCTGATCTTTTACAGAACTTTCTTTCAGGTGACAAAGGCCTTCAGTCCGATGTGACGTGAGGACGAGAGGGAGAGCTTGTGAGATTTGGGCTTGTGTGTTTCACATCACCCTCTGCAGGTGATGCGAGCCATTTGGCCGCTCTGGTCAAAAGAAAGAACATTCAATTATTTTTTCACTTGTATCAGGCAATGTTGCATCGGGAAAAAAATCATTAATAACTGGAGGAAGTTGTTCCTGCCTTATGGCAAATGGCAAAACCCGCTCACCTTACTTCAGTCCCTGACAGTTGCTTTCAGGCCTTCATCTTCCTATTTTATTGTATTTCTATCTATTTGTAACTTTAAACTTAGTGTTTCTTTACTTGTTTTCTGCGATGTCTGTTTGTCTGGTGTTGAGCTCTTGCAAATGTTTTTCCAATGCAGTTATTCTTAACAATTTTAAACCATACATACAAAACACTTTTTGCATCTACAGAACTTCTGTTTTCTGTCTGACGTGTTAAGTTGAAATGAAATAAAGCAGTTACAGCATTTTTTTTTTTTTTGTGTTTGCATAGTATGATGAAAGTGAACTTGCAAAATCAACTCATCAACAGGATTTCAGTTAGGACCACTGATACTTGAAATCTGAGTAAGAATAAGGGAACCAGCAGAGCTGCTACCTGAGTATGTGGCCTGGTTTTCTTATCACTATGCTCAGTTATTGTATCTTTTGAGCCTCATTTGACCTTCATGGCTTGTCATGAGTAGTGTCAGTCTACACTAAGTATCTGTGCCCTGTTCAAAAATTGATAATAAACAAAGCATCAGAACATTCAGATGTTCATTTCTATTAGTACACAGCCTCCACCCCTCTCATAATAACGATGCAACCAAAGACTAGTAACAGATCAAATATATTGTTGTATTTTTTTGAAAACATTTTTTAAAAAGAGATTCAACAGAGATAAATACATGTGTTGTGCGCATGCTGAATACCAAGTGAGCATATTGCCAAATGGCTTGAGATTATGGGCTAAAAGTAGGACATTAAGTCAAGGAGAACCAGTGGCATTACTCAGCAAAAATGCCCAGCAAGTTTCTGCTGCAGACCAGCTGGTGACTCAAGACTGCGTTTTTGTTTTTTCTTTTCCTGTGAGTGTGTATTTCTGTACAACTTTGCTGCTTAATGCGAATGTGTGTCTGTCACGCATTTGCTTGGAGGACTTCTTGAGGACGTCTGTGCGCTCTGTGTTTTGCCAGTGTTTCCGGCACCCCTGCCCTCCTCTGTGTCCGTGGGTTGCCAGGGTCACGCGAGGGGGCCTTGAGGGTACGTCTGCTCATGTTGGTTTATGCGCGTGCGACGGATCTGCGAGCCAATGTGGACCGCCCACGAGGCCCCGTGACAGCTGGGGTCCTCTCCGTCAGTTGCGGCCCACTGCTCACTCAGACAGCGTTATTATGGGAGGCCTCCTGCTGTGATTCGCTGTGACACGTCGGTGAGCACATGCGCGCGCGCCCACACAAAAGCTCCGTCTCAAGTGGCCCGTTCCTTAGGTGCTGTCCAACCAGGCCACAGCAGGGGTCACCTGCCCTTCAGGGAAGGGGAAGGTAGCAAAAGCTGATGTCTCAATTGTCTGCATGAAAGCAGCTGCGATTTGGGAAGTTTGGCAGCTGCAGCAGCAAGACATTTTTTCTTTACTTGTTTCTTTTTTCTGCTCTTCTTAGTCCTCCCTTCTGTCTGCAGCTCTGTTTACAAAACATACTGCAGCAGCGGCGAGATAGGAGTTGAGATTTCTCTGGCCTCCTCTGCACACTTGAACCAAGCAGACTGAATGAGGAGCACAAAGGAATGTGTTTTCTTGAAGGCGGGATTTCATTAAAACCCACTTGCTCAGTGCCCTTGTTCGCATCATTGTTTTCAAATCCTCAGCGAATCGCGCCGACTCTTCATCACAAAGTGCTGGCTGCTCTCAATAAGCCGGCCATTTTTGTCTGTCTTTCTCAATAGAAGGTGCCAGGAAAATGTTCATATCCTTGAGCTTTTCAAGAGACGTGCACAAAAGCCATTGTGACCACTTGGAGGAAATGGGGAGGAAAAAAAAAAGGAAAAAAAATGACACAAATGGCCAAAATAATATACGATCTCGTGGGCCATGGAACATTCTTCTCTGCGATTTCATTGCAATAATCTAGAAGAAAATGAACACTGACACGCAAACACGTACACAGGGTAATGACCCAAGTCGTCTCATTAAAATTTGTAAACAACCAGTCACTGTAACTTCTCTAAACAAGATTTTCTGATCAAGGACAGCGAGAGAAAAGGGAGAAAATACAAAAAATGTCATCAATAAACTGAAAGAACTGCTTACACACACACACACACACACACACAGTTGCGTGCATACAGACACATCCCCACCCCAACCACCACCCCCCCACACCTTCACCCCCACTACCTGGCTCATAATCAGACAGCAGCATGCGGGTGCACATCCCTGGCTGACATTGTGTATAAACTCAGGCGGAGATATGATCTAGTGCGAGGAGCTGCTCTTAATAAATATTAACAAATGCCATTCCCAAGTAGCCTCAATCCCCACAAGCACCTCCAATGCCAGTCAGCGCCGCGGCGCAGCTATCTCGCGTCACTGCAGAAACTCTCTCCCAGCTGAATAGGCTGCTCCGCTTTCTCTAAGAAAGAGTTCAAAGAGGCAGAAAGGGCGATGGGGGCGTTGGAGGGGAAGTGGGGGGTGGAGGGGGGCGGTTGGCGGTGAGGGTGAATGCGCTCGCTATACATGTTCTAACTCTATTCCTTTTTATCTATAGGGAGCTACCGACGTCGTCATATGGGGAAATTAGCAGAGGCGGAATTGGAATCGCTGCTATCAGAATGGGGCTGAACGGCGTCTCCGACGGAATTTCACAACCTCGCCTTCAACCCCGCCGTCGATTGTTCGGGAATAAATTGCGTGCGCGCATGCAGAGGGAAGGAGAGCGGCGAACGGACGCTTTTGATGTCTGACAAAAACACAAATCCCCCGTGCATCCTTGTGAAAATTAGCGATGTCGTATGGAAATTTAATGATGCATTTTTTTTTTTTTAAAGGAGACACAACGACTGACCCTTGATCACACGATTCTTCCAAGTGAGCCTGGAATCATTGTCCGCACACGCAGGCAAAGACACAGACGGGTGAATAAAACTCAGTTTGTGTTGTGCAAGGTCAATTTTTTCACTTTACTAACTGGTCCAAAAAATATTGAAGAACACATTGCTGAGAGACAGACAGAAACGTGTTCCTTTTTTGAAAGGCCCAGTGTGTAATAATTAAGGCGCATCTCATGATAAGAAAGCATTGAGCAAAGAATGTTGCGACTGTGTTTTCTGATGCCGCACTTGATCTTATGTCTTTCTATTAGCAGCTGCGATGTCAAGTTGGCACTGATAAGCGCCTCTGTATGCTGATGCAATATGGCCTCCTCCTTACAAAGGAGGCCCGCGCTCTTTATGCAAATGTAAATGCTAATTATTAGCGGATGAATGAATCAATCCAAATAAACACAGACATGTGTGCATTTTCTATTCCATTTCATCTCACCTCAGTTACTTACTCCCTTTAAATGGATGTTCCACCTCGGGCCTTTAAAGGGGAGGAATTCATAATTCAACACGATCAAGTTGAGATAAAGTTACTACATGCACGTAATAGAAGTAAATATACATATTGATTGTTTTTTTTTGTTTTTTTTTAAAGGATCCACTAAAACACACACACACACACACACACACACACACACACACACAGAGATGCACATTCAGACCTGATCCACCCACTCCCCTGCAGACCCAATGGAGTGTGTTAGTAAGGTTTAAAGCTTTTATTGTTCCTGACCAGCCAACCTGTCTTCCACACTCCCCAGTCTCGCCACTCACCCCATTACACTTGGAATGGTACAGGGAAACGGGACAAGGGAAGGAGGGGGAAAGAAAACGGGGTGAGAGAAAGCGAACGCCGGAGAGATGGAGGAAAATAAAATAAAATAAAATAAAATGAAAAAGGCGGGGCCAGACCCTTCACATCTGTCTGGGTACAATGTCAGAGCCTGCCTTTGAGTCGGTGGGGTTAAAAGAGGAGGCAGATCTCGCCGTGAGCGCTGTTAAATGGTTCAGTGGTTTGACAGTGGCTGACGCTACAGACAGCGCCGCTCCCCTGGGAGCCCGCACAGTCTCTCAGCCATGGCTCTTATCAAAATATACCTACCGCCTGCCTCTGCCGCAGCAATAAACAATAACACAGCGGGGGAGGACGGGGGGGAGTGGTCGGGGGGGTCTAAGGAATTATTGGTGTCTGGAAAAAAAGAAAAGAAAAGAATTATTTGTATTTTTTCCTCCGCAGTCATAATTGTCTTGACAATTACGGGGCATAGCGTACAGTACAGACAGTAAGGTGTGAAAGCAGATTATGCATTAATGTTCAAGCTTTGGCTCTTGAAGAGCCACGGGCATTTTGGGTGGTAAAGTGTGGGTGCTTCAGACCCCCTTTTTTTTGTTGTTGTTGGACGGGGGGCTTTAAACACGAACAACACAAAAATGTAATCCCAGTTGTAGCCCTCAAAGCTGTGTTGCAGCTCATAGTCAAACAACACACACACACACACACACACACACACACACACACACACACACACACACACACACAGAGATGCGTACAAAAAAAAAAAACAGCACAGGCAAAACTGCTCCATTTTACCATCATTACACAGCACGGGTCCCCCGCTCCCTTTGGAGCCGTGTTCTGCCTCCGGTGCTACATTTGACGGTTTGTTGAGCGGCACGTAGGTGTGTAGCCTCCGCCGCGTTACGTGATCAAACAACCCGACTGACGCATGGCCAATTATCCTGGCTGCCTCCTCTCATCTCACATTTAAGGGTAGGGAAAGAATAAACCGGAGAGGGAGAGAGCGAAAAGGGAGGGGGGGGGGAGAGAGAGAGGGGGAGAGAGGGAGAGAGACAGAGAGAGAGGGAGAGAGAGAGAGAGAGAGAGAGAGAGAGACGGAGGGAGGCAGGCAGGGAGAGGAAGGCGCGAGGCTGGCTCGCGTGTGTGTGTGTGTGTGTGTGTTTATCGAAGAATGGCAGATGTAAAGGCACCCCAACCGCAACCCCGCCCCGTTCCTCAGGGAAGCTGACACATGCACCATTTTTGTAAAAAAAAGTAAACAATGCACACTTTGCATTTTGTTGTTTTGTTTTGTTTTGTTTTTTTTTAAGGGTGGTGGGAGAAGAGGAGATCTTTACCCCCAGCGAACTGTAAATAGGCCAGCATGGAACAAACAAAGACAATATGGGGGAGTCAGGGTTCAGAAGTGACACGATGCGCGAGGGCCTGCTCTCGCCTCTCGTGGCAGGGAATAACATCGGAGTACAAAGTGCACTCCTGCCAAGAATTACTTTTTAGAAAAATACTTTCCCACCTGAGTTGGGTAAGAACTTCTGAGAGGTTTCTTAACCTTGCTTCTTTTTTTTTCTTTTTTTTAACTCACTCTGTTTTTCCTCTCAACATGACTATTTTGCCTCGAGACGCGGGTCAAAATCAATTCTCTGAGGAGGTTGTGCAAAAAGGTAGAGACCTTCCTTTTTTCAGAATTGCATTTACTTTTCAAACTGAAAAAAATAAATAATTTCAATTCCTTATTTTTTTTAAAGGACACTGGATCTTGTCTTATAGACACCATTCACGCCCAAAACACCGTTCATGTTGCTTGGGCTTAGAGTGAAGCACTGAAGGGGCGGAAGGACTAACATTTTATGACACACATTTGACACGTCTTGGGATTCAGATATGGCATTCAAGGAAAAAAATTTAAGTGGGAACAGAAGCAGTTAAAAAAAAAAATTGCTGCTGCTGTGCCCTTTTTTGTTGGCGATGACGAAAGTGAGGAGGACCAAAAGGGGACAGTTAACAAAAAGCAATTACAATGAGAGCTGAGAGCACTGACTCACACAGAGACGTTGGGTCTGAACCGGATCCCCACACACACACACACACACACACGTGGATGGAGAGTCACACAAGTTTACGACAGAAACAACAACAACAACAACAACTGAGAACTGGGGGAGAGAAAATCATATTTTTAAGGAAAAAGTAGCAGTGCTTTTAACAACAGAGGGGGGAACAAAACCAGAATGAAGATTTTGAAAACTACAAGGTTGTGTTCTTTCTTCTGCTTACGGAAGAGGACTCACCTGCAGTTGAGTTGGACTTGGCTGAATTCTTTCGTATCTTGCTACCGAGTGTCGTGTTGTCCCTCAACGCTGTCTCACATTCCCTCTCCATCAGGGAGGTCAACTCTTGCGCAACGGTGCTGAGGTAGGCCGCATTGAGGAAGCTCAGGACGGCGCACGCTTCCGTCACTCTCACCAGGACGTTGAGCTCATCCGTGAGGGCCTGAGTCAGAGCCGGAACCACAGAGCGAAAGCCTGCAACCAGTCGGTCGAAGCCGGTCTCACCACCCGGACTGGAGCTCAACGTGGACAGAAGGTCCAGCACAGACTGCACTCTCAGACGCTGCAGGGTGAAAATGTATATTTATAAGTGTCAAACAGCTGGAAGATACTTACTTGTTGATCTGATGTTAAGAAAACAGCAACATTTTACAGATGAGACATGATGAGACGAGACAATTTGGTTTATGACTGTGTTTCCATTGTTGCATCCCACCTGGTAGTGTGCTAGCGCCGCGGATTCGGGATAAAGAAAGAGCAGTTGTCGCAGACAGTGGATACGCTCAGGTATGGACACAGGGGACATAAATCTGGGTTCTGGATGCTCCGGACTGTGGCAAGACAGTCGGCCCACCAGGTGGCGACGCAGAAGCAGACGGATGTTGTCCCACACTTCTTGAATCTGAAGGATTTTAAAAAAGAAGCATTGTGTAAATAAATGGAAATAAGTAACAAAGTCGTACAGTAGCTAAATATCGATTTTGATTAAATAAACATGTTAATGTTTACATTTAACAAAGCCCAAACTACTATCACAATTATATCGAGGATCTTTTCAGGAATTATGACATTTTAAAAACAATACAACCAAACAGTCAGCTTGCAGGATTTCACTTAGATATAAATATCTATGAAGTGTTTATTTGTCAAGGGCCAAAACCCACAATCCATGTTTCGGATGACCCTTTCTATGAGGTTACACTAAATTGGAAATAGAAACTGATTCACTTGTGACAGCATAGAAGCATCACTGAACACAGATACATCGCTGCAAAAACTACGATACAAGGAAGAGTCAATAGGAATCACTGTCATCTCACTTTATTACCTCTAATAAAGTGTCATCGCTGACTGTGTGCAAGTTGATGGAGAAGTTGGAGGACGGAGCACGAGGCAACCAGACGTCACACTGGGTAGACAAGTCGAGCAGCAGTCGAAGTGTCACCTCCTCGTTCCCCTCCTCCCCAGACCTGAGGTGGTGTTGCTGAGAAGGAACGGCAGGGAATGTTAATGATACTGGGGCTGATTGGTGAGACGAAGGAATGGTTACTCGATAAGATTGGATTCAAGTTTTCTGCCATTGAAGAGAATGGAGAGACCAAGCTAACCAAAGAAAAATACTATCCAAGTCTAACTATTTTTTTTTTTTTTTATAGAATCATGGCACCTTATATCTGAACATCCTGCCAGTAAAAATGGTTGTACAGTAGATGTACGGACTTTGTGAAAAACTGAGTGCTGGCCACTTTTTTCCTGGTCCACCTGTTTAACTACTTGTTAAAGTAAATACCTAATATCAATGGCAGCAGCTCAACGCACCAGGACATGCTGAGGTGTAGCTCATGGCAAACATGCGAGGTGTTCAAAAACACAGATGCTTCATGTACCAGCAATTCTAAACTCTCCTTGGTTGTGAAGATGAGCATGCTTGTTCGCCCACTGACTAATTTCTATTCATAAACTAATGACTTGTTGACTGCACCTCCCACCCCAAGATAGTGGAGATGCTCTCCAGCTTCCCCGTAGCCTGATCCCAAGATAAACAGCATTGAAGCAGCGCTGCTGTGTTTTACCAAAGCTCTGAAGAAGTCTGCGAGTTCTTGATGCCCCGTGGTAACAGGTTTGAGGCAGTTGTGCGTTCTGATGTTGAACCACTGCCAGCAGTCTGTCGGGCTCGGTGACCGCGGACCTTCCCTGGCGTCGAACCGCTTGGCCTGGACCTCCTGCATGTGGTCTTCAATGCTAGGGGGAGAGGTTGGTGCACTTTATTCTCTTAGCGGTTGGGACAAGCACAGCTCAGAGCGAAGGGGTAATGCTCTCGGCCAATAAACACATCAGGAAATAGAAACTAGATGGTACTTTATTCAACCCACGTGCTACATTGAAATAATTAAAAAAAACAAAAAAAAACAAAACTGCTGCTGCTGCTGATCCTAACTTTATGAATGTGAAGCTCTACTGAGGATTGTGTCGAGTCGAGTGAAGGAAGCGCAAATGAACCGACGGCCACACTGCATTCAAGCAAACACATGGATCAACACAGGGCTTTATGCTAATAGCGCATTAATGCAATTAAGCTGAAAATCGAGGATACTCAGCGGGATCAGATTCATCAAATTATGATGATCGACATAACCGCCATCGGTAATCGGGCTTATGGATTGCTCATTCTGCAGGGAAATTAAGAAAAAAATATACATTGCGCGTGGAAAATGGGAAACAGATATGACTGCGTTTGCTCACACAGAGCACGGAGGCGTCCGAGTTGACGGGCCAACACGTAAACGCCATGTTGGAGACGCACGCAGACCTAGACGCCACATGACATGCGCTCGGCACCCCCCCCCCCCTTGCTCGCTCTGACGCCGTGTCCGCACTCTGAGAAGACAGATAGAGAAGCATCACCGGTAATGAACACGGACGTCGATATATCAGTGCCTGTGAGTGTTTGCTAAGCATCTGCTGTGCAGCAGCGTTACAGGCGGCGGCTGCGGCGGCGGTGGCGGTGGGCATCATCTGAGACACACACACACGCGCGTGCAGCTATTTTGATTTTAAGACACTGCATCAGCTATTCCGTTTCCCCTTTTAATATGACGGATTAGAGATGACATCTTTGGGCTCGACATATTTAGTTATTTCCATGCAAATCAGTGTATATAAACCTAGGCCTGTGCGTGCGTGCGTGCGTGCGCACAGAGCTCCTCACATATCATTAAACAAGTCACGGCTTGAGAATGGCAGGATGCAGGATACAAAAAAATGAATATGTTAATCAGCATGTGGTTGATGAACAAATAAAAAAAAAAAGAAAAATTAAAGGTCCCATACGATCTGGGGCTCACTTTGCAATTGTTCTCGGCCGACAACAATGTGCCAGGTGTTCATTCTGTTCTCTGTTCCCTGTCAGAAGATATGGAAGCTGCAAATATGAGCATCAGTTTCAGAACAATTAATCATGTGAGGCGGCTCCACTGGAGTCTACCATGCATAAGATCTAGAAATTGGTGTAGCATGATACCTTTACATAATTAAAAACACATTTTGGTCAACATTAAATGTTGCAATTTATATTTAAGCACCATTTCTCTGCTGAGGGTTTAATGATGAGGTCATGTATGAGCAGACTGACATGCATGTGTTTGCATGCATGGTACAGAGCCAAGGGGCCATTCCCTCATCAGACAGCTCATTCCCCTGCTGCAGGTCTATAAACTGCCTCCTGCCTGCTCCTGGGCCACAAACACATCCAGATGTTTTACAATGGCGACACATTAAATAACCGTTCAATCTGACACACTTTCATTTCAGAGGGGAAAAACGCAAGGGGATAAAATGTTATAGGCTCTCACAAACCGCTTTCCTCCAGGTTGAACACAACACCCGCCCGCGCCCCCTTGCTTTTTCTTCCTATACAGAGAGGCCAGATGATGCATCTTAATTACGTTTCTCTTGACATTCACTTGCTGACTGACGGGAAGCTCGGTTATAATGTGGGTGTCCAACATGCAAGCGATTTGATACCAGGCAGTATTTGTTACACAGAGCGATCAAACCCCTCATTAATGTACCGGTAGGTCTTAATGACGTCTTTTAAAAACTTCTCCTTTGTGTGTGTTTGCGTGCGTGCATGCATGTGTGCGTATGTGTTTCTATGTTATTGAGCTTACCACTAAACAGGGAAGATATTGCCTTAATTAATGCCTAAAACACACTCATCCTTTACTGTCTTTGGCTTTGGGTCGCTTCTGTGCGAAATTAATGGGAAGCATTTCGAACAACACAACAGACTGTTTGGATGTTGATGTTTGGTTTGCATGACCTCTCCCCTTTTGCCGTCTCAAAGGAGAAAATGTAGCTGCGGATGCACTATGCTTAAATATATAACAGCTTTTCTGTAACAATAAATAAATAAATAAAAGATAAATGCATAAATGAGTAAAACAAACATACGACATTACACGAAAAATTTTGTTACCTGCTGTGCCCTGCCAAAAAAAAACCCAAAAGAAACCTTGCAGTAACCTAAATGACAGCGCGGAGCACTATATGTGTGTGTTTATGGTGCGTCATAAACATGGATTTTTGTTCTGGGCTCCACCCCAGGACTTCACACAGACAGCAGGTCCCAAATGGGCTTCCATCTGTGGCTCTGTGACTCTGAAGTTCATTAAAAACTGAAACTATAAAGAAGACGGCTCTGCTAATATCAATGCGTGCTTTTCTCTCCATATTATACCCATTTTCAATACTTGGGCTGCAGTGGACCAACCACACATATTCAAATATTGATATTTACGTGAAATTGTTGAAAAAGATACCTTAAAGGTCACTGGGAAAAGGCCATATGAATAAATGTTGATTGATTGATTGATTTAAAATCTGACACTTCCAAAAAAAAATTATCATTTTAATGAAGACCCAGCAGGACAGTGGTCATAAGCACAGCCATCATTGACTTTTGCCGCAGACATTTTTGGCACCTGAAGTTGTGGTTTTGCCACGACCCTGCCGGCTTTGTGCGTAAGCAACACATTCTCACTCCGTAGAGGCACATATTGACGTTTTGTCAGAAACCCACAACGCCGTTCTTCGGATGCCAGCGACGTCATTTTGCGCCTTCCGCGGTCGCTCATAAACACTCATAGAGGTCTGAAAGACGGCAAACTGTGCCGTCTCTGGGATGAGCAAATCTGTTATATACATCTATTATATTACATAAAAGAGTTTTGATCAGATATCAGATTTACTACTACCAATCATGTCAAGCTTGCAGCGGAAAGAATGTCATGTGACGTCACAGGTTGGAGACGTGAAATAACGGTCCCGTCCTCCAAAGAAAATCCACATCAAATTAATTAACATGATTGGTAGTAGTAAATCTGATATCTGATCAAAACTCTTTTATGTAATATAATAGATCTATATAACAGATTCGCTCATCCCAGAGACAGCGCAGTTTGCCTTCTTCGGACCTCTATGAGTGTCTATGAGTGACCGTGGAAGGCGCAAAATGACGTCGCTGGCATCTGAAGAAGGCACTATGTGCCGTCGTGGGTTTCTGACAAAACGTCAATATGTGCCGTCTACGGAGTGAGAATGTGTTGCCGTAAGCGTGCGGCCTGATGTTGGACCTTCAACATGTTTTGGGGGTGGACATTTTTCATTTCTAGGGAGTTCTTTGACTGAAAATAAATATGTATTTTTGTCAGAATTGGTGATTGGCGATGAGGATATTTAACAGAACTAAGACATTTGCAAGACATCAGTCTTGACCGTCTGGGCAGACATCAGCTGAAACTGCTATTTTGTGGACACAGCAGGACAAAACCCTGCAACCTACATGACTCCAAAAAAACAGAATGGTTTTGAGGCTTCACACCCTTTTCGAGTTCCTATTCCCCGTCTTGCCTTGACTCAAAATAATGGACTCTAATGGCCAAAGGAACAGCACTTGCCTCTTCAGATATATTGTCAAGTCTTTCTTGCCCACTTTTTTTCCTCTCCATTTCCCCCATCTCTTCCGCTCTGTCCTCACGTCTCCTGCTTTCCTAATTTTCTTTTCTTCACTCTCCCCCTTCTCCTACTGCTTTCAATTACTCCTCCTTAGGGTCCTGTGCTGTAAGTTATAAAGTCAACGTGGATGGCCTGTGTCAAGAAGTCCATCCAGCTCTCCACAATGCTGCGACCTTTTGCCCGCTGGTGTAAAAAGCTACCTAGAGCCTAATCAACTTGGCGGGATTAAGCTCCGGACCTGATGACTTCCACGGCCAGAAGCTCAGACGCCGAGGCGAGAGACAGAAAGGAAATGAGAGTAGAGGATGGTAGAAATGGGCAGGAAACAGAGGAGTCACAGAAAATAAAACCATTCAACTCTCCGGGTTGGGACGACAATGGGCAAACCTTTAATGGCAAAGGCGCGGAGGGTAGGACCCAACAAAGGGGAAGGAGAATGAGAAAAGCGGCTGAGGAAACCGCGAGGAACGGATTCTTTAGGCCCCTCGACAAACATGTCAGTCATCTTCACACTGAAATGCACGCCCGCGCACACACGCGCTTGCACTTTTAGCTCTGGAGTGAACTCTAATTGTTTTCCAGAGCGTTCCGGCTTGACAGTCGACACCGACGCCGCGCCCTCCCAACCCCCTCCCAAGCTTCAGCACGGCTGAGAGAGAGAAAGGGAACAACCGGAGGTCTTTTATTAGATATGATGGCACATTTCACAGCTCCCTGACTTACAGAAACCCAATCCCGCGATTAGTCAGCGCTTTGACGTTATCTTAAGTTCCTTGTCAGAATTAATTTAGTGTGGGTGGGCTGCTGTGGGGCTGTCTGTCTGCCGCGCTCGCCTCCCCTACAGCAGGCGGGGGTATGGTGGGGGGGTGTTTCAGGCAACGGGAGCAGGAAGATCCCTTTTCAAATAAGCCCCAGCTCCAGTCTGTGCCAGAGCAGCCGGCATCAAAGGGGCCCTTTCTGCTCAGGAGGGGGAAAAAAAGTGAATGTGTTTTAAAGAACAGGGCTGAAAACGGATCCCCATCCTGTCGCCCACTTAGAGCCCTCAGCCCTCCAACCCGGCCAATGACACCCGAGAAGTGATACAGCTGATACGGTGACTTTGTACGCGTGTCACGGGCGGCTAAACACAAAATCAAACAGGAGCTGCGAGGACAGCTGATTCATTCTCACTTGAAAAAAAGAAAATAAAAATGGTGCACATGCTTTATTCATGAACTTGTATCACCACGTCTAATACAAATAGGCAAAAATGATTGTGATCCTCAGAAAGGACAAATTTAAAATGATCGGTTCCCAAATCGAGATTGGCAGGCCCGAGAGCCTTGGCGGAGTGAAACTATAGAGGTCTGTCCAGAGTTGGAGCTGATACTTCATGAGAAGTGGTCAGCCACTCCACCGCTTCACTAGCCATGCGGGAGCACACCCGACACTCTCCTTACAGATAAAAACTGAAGGATTACAACATTTCAATTTGTGGGTGCCAGCTCTGTTGTCAGCCTATCTTAATCTCCGTGCAATTAGGGTGCAGCTCTGAGACAAATCTGTGACATCTAAGAAGCGGAAGCAGGCCGTAAGCCGGTTTTGAAGCACTTTGCACCCCTCTGTCTCCTGACGTCCCTTCCCCATCCTCCCCTTCCGTAATTTCACTTCCCACGCTGATAAGTCAATTAGGCGGCAGGTAAGTGATCCGTGCGTGTGTGCGGATTGGGTGCAAGCGCGCAGCCCATCTCGCCGAGGTGGAAGCGAGGCTCCCGCGCACCTGGATGCCTCCCAGTTGTGAAAGCGGCTACCCTGAAAAGTAGGTGTGCAGGAAGTTAGCAGCAGCCTGACAGACACTGACCAGTGGTCCCCCACGGCGAGAGGAGGATTGCCTTATTTTTAGCCCCTTTCTCTATTATCTGGACGCTTTGTTCTCATAATGGTTACCCCTCTCCCATCTGCAGGAACACAAAATAACCCTTTAATGCTTAGAAAGCAGAAAAATGGCTCGGCCTTCAATAATAAGCCTTGAATTACCTACCCAAGGGTTTTCGTTTCAAGATGTGGAATCTTCAATTATTATGTTCCCATTTAGAGGGAGGAAGGAAAGAAAGAAAGAGGGAGAAGAGGGGACAGAGGGAGTGAGACAGAGGCACACACGGAGAGAGAGTGACAGAAGGAGGAGTCCTAGACACTAATGGTGCCAGAGTGAGGCTTTGTTCACTCTCTACATTTAGCCCGTCCTTCATCATCTGCCCTCAGCCTACTCAACGCCACAAACGATAAAGGACATAAAATATAGATTTCTCTTCTTCCGCCCCACCCCGTGTCTCCCTCTTTATCTATTTGAACTGTGTCAGTCTTCTGCTATTGACAGACACCTGTGGTGCATGTCCATCAAGTAAAAAAAACAAAACATGGATTGCTTAATTCTATGTCATGTAAAGATTGTTCACGTAATTAAGGTGATTGAAATGCATTTTCTTTAAGTGAGCTATTTGATCCTAAATTTGTGGATCATTGTGGGATTACTTTTCAAGATTCTTTGTGAATTTCCGTAAACTTTATTTCTGGAAACATTGGATATAGTTGTATATATAAGAGCTTAATCTAAGACTTGCTGCTGTTAAATGCTTCATCTTAACATTGATGCGGCTTGCAGTTGGTTATATTTTTTTCTACTCCCTATTTTTTGTTGAACGAAAGCCTGTGTTTGCACATGACGACGCATGAGGACATCCTTTGTCAGAGCACATTTTTGTCACTGTTGCACAAACATGCCTTCTGCTTCACTGTAGAAACTGAGTTATTTACTTCGGTTTTCGCAGCTGCTTGGGTTCAGACGTTGGATTTAATTGCTGCAGAAACGCATTTTCACAAAAACGCACAACTACACAACGATTTTTCCTTTTCATTCCACTGCTCCCCCCCCGCACCACTGCCGCAGCATCGCTGCCCACTGTCCTTAAACTGTGATGCCATGTTTAACAACTGTGTATTGGGACAAGGGATTCAATTTTTTATGGCAGAAAAA
This sequence comes from Nelusetta ayraudi, assembly GCF_046127955.1. NCBI lineage: Eukaryota > Metazoa > Chordata > Actinopteri > Tetraodontiformes > Monacanthidae > Nelusetta > Nelusetta ayraudi. The sequence goes on along the minus strand of NW_027466128.1, from coordinate 29,354 downwards.
TGTAATTACTGAAAAGGTTTGCCCATGTTTCTCTCTTTCATCAATCACAGACAACACGTCATCGCATCGGGGGTTTCTGTGACTTAAATATGTATGAAGTTTCAGATTGGCAAGATGCCTGAATTGGATGTCTTCATACTTGGCAGTTCAAGATGATTTTATTCCTTCTGAATTGAAGTAATGAAGGGAAAGACAGAGTAGCAAACAGAGAAAATAAATAAATGAGTGAAGGAAAAAAAATGGATGTAGCCTTGCAGCCTTTTTCAAACACAGCTGCTGTTGCCACCAGCAGAGAAAAAAAAAGAAAAAATGCTTTTGGTCATTCAAGGTTTCGTTTTTAGTAAATTTAAACTGCTTCTCACAGATGGGGGAGCGAAATAAAATCAAATCTAAACTTATTTGACCTTATTTCAGCAGTTTTTGTGCTTGACCTGAAGAGATTTTTGTTAATAACACACTACATCACCAAAATAGAGCTTTATTAAAAAAAAAACAAATCATACCAGAGTTTCTCCTTTGTGTTTCTGAGGGACCTCTCAGCATCCATCTCACTGGACGTGTCTGGAGGCAGAGTTGCCACGAGGGCTCTGTCCTCAGGTGAATCCCCCGGCCACTCCATGCTCTTCTGAAAAGAGACCACAGGAGACTAGTCGAGTGATGCGTGGTCATGCCGTAGAAATACTGCATGTGGTGCAGACCAGTTCATAAAACACCATTAATGAGGAGACACCAGTGTTAGAATTGAATTTAACGACTCAGAGTGGAACCAAGTAACAAAGGCTGGGGGTGTTGTGTTATTACGGCCAGCTGTCTGTCAAGAAAGTCGACCCACGTGCACACTGCAGGCACAAACAAACACAAAGATGTCATGTGGTTCAGTAATTGGAAATTTCCTGAAACAGGAGTCTTATTAGGAAACACAAATCAATCACACCTGAAGCCCCCTGAAAGCAGGAAGCTAATCATCAACGGCAAATACCTCCCTCCGGGTCCTCATCCTTTCTCACTGAGTTATTTGGAGAAGGACCTCTTGATCAGAATGCACCGCCTCAGCCTCCAACCACCTCCACCTACTGACACTACAGTGAGTTAACACGGAGGGGAGGAAGCCTAATAAATAAACAACAAGATGAGGCCGCTCTTCAGTCCGGGCTTCAGATAAACAACTCATTCTCCCATCTCGGGCAGACGTGGGAGCCACCGAGACACCGACATCGCCACACACACACACACACCTTCCACCCACCCCACCTTGCGGTGCTTAACGGCCATGCTCACAGCCACCCTCCAGCGCCTACACCCCCCTCGCGGCGGCAGCGCGTTGCCGGGTCTCGGCATCGTCTGCTATATCAACGTTGTCATCAGCGCGAGTCAAGTGGAAGGTAATGGAGAGTGTCTGTGTCAATTTGACTTTCTCACATTGCGCCTCTCGCCCCTCTCCCTCGTCATCTGCTCTGATTTTAATAATCCCTGTCAAACTCCAAACAGCTCCCCGCACTCCGCTCCGCTTCTTTGCCGCCCGTGCGCACCCTGTGCCACTCTCCCTGACAGGGCAGACAGGAAGCTCAACATTCATTTATCCTGCACAAAGGGAGGCCTGTCCAGCTGGACAAATATTATTTTTCTTCCTTTGACAGCCTCGCCGGTTAAGCTTGTCCTTTATTATTTCTTCCTCTCTTCTTCCCTCTTCTGGCCCCCTTCCCCCCATCATCGCACACTCCCTCTGCGCCACTGCCTGAGAGGGGGTCTGTGCGCGCAGCAGTCGCTGAAAGGGAGTAAGGTTTTAAATCCATGGATTAGGAACTCAACATTGCAATTATATGGGCCAGACAGTAGGAGCACGCCATTTACAATAGTTTTTTTTTTTTTTTTTTTTTTTTTTTTGCCTTAAATGTCTGCAGAGTAAATGGGTGGAGGGTCTGAACCCATCACTGGATTGTGTGTCAGCTGGGTGGTCACCTGCCGCGTGCCCAGCGTGTTGTGTCATTCGGTTTTTCTTAAAAACACGCCAGTGCGCGTGAATGCAAGCGTGTTAGGATTCTCCAAGCAGTGCGCACAGGACCTCATTAGTACTACACTTGATGTGATTTGGTCTCTGCTCTCTTGTCAGTAGCTCTTTATGGAGCAGATGTTGAGGGAACCCCTGTGTGTCTCGCAGTGTTGCAGCAGGCACTCGGATGTTGATATAAAAAGGTAGAAGGAAGATCCACACACACACACACACACACACACACACACACACACACACACACACACACACACACACACACACACACACACACACACACACACAACCGCTGGCCTGGTCTCTTGCTGCTGCTTGTCTACCTGAGCTAGGCTAACACGCTGGGCCGTTTACAGTAATGAGTTTGTCCTGAAATATTTAGCAGCCACTTCCCCATGACGCCGCTTAAAGCAGCCACTTAGAACACGTCAAGTTAGTCAGGTCAGCAATATTTGAAAGAGGAAATGAAACATGACAAATTAAATAGGTGCATGCTTTGGGATCACAATAATGCCGCAAGCCCTCTCATGCATGCCGCCGGGTAACTTCTTGGTTACTGTGCTTAGATACTGTTGCTCCTGCTGTGCAGCTTTTGACAGATTTCCTCCTAATGCATGTCCTATTTACTTTCCAATAGGCTTTAGTCTCACAATCTGTTACAGTAATAGTTCTGCACTTATATTGTGTAAAAACTGACACTTTTTTTCCTTTACTAAAGGGAATTATGTGGACACGCTGCATACAGATATTGCAGCAATGTCTTGGCAGCATTGTAACTAATACATTTGTGTGAATAACTGATGCCAAGGGAGTAAATAACATATGATTTAATTCTAAAATTATTTGCCAATGCTGCTCAGTGGAGTAACCATGATTATTCATCTTTATCAAGGTTTGATGAATAATAATAGGTAAATAAATTACAACTACTGAAAAACAAGACAACATGTCGGGCCAGTCGATAATGTGATGCTCATGGACATGACAGAGTAGGAAACCCACAGGTGTATAGGAAGGTTCTGTGTGACATTAGAATAGAAATAGAAATAGATCATTACAATTATTTTTTCTTTATGCCTTCGTGTGGTCCTTAAAATACAGCAACACCAAGTGCTGGCTGTGAAACTATAGTGCAATGCCTCCCAGCTGCAATTTAACTTGATCTCAATCAAATACAATGACTGAACACATGAGCTTAATTCCACTTCCTGAATTCTATCTTCTTTTTAAAGTCCCAGCTTCAAAAACACATTAAAGAAAATATGTGGAATGCTTGACACTGTGCTCATTTCACCCACATTAAAAGAAGTGTCAGAGAACAGCAAGTCTACTTTTTCTGCTAGATTCCATGCTGAGGTCAGTAAGAAAGCATTGCCATATCCTAAATATACATATGATCATGATAACTGGCGTTTTTTTTTTATTTATTTAAAAACAAACACTTGTGTTTTAAAAAACAACAACAACAAAATTCAGATGAAGGTTGTCATACTTTCTCGTTTATCTTCTTTTAAACAAAACCAAAGTAACTCCCACTTGATTATTCAAGCATTTTCAAGATCTTCACCCAGTCTTTAATATATAGTGATTGTCCACTCCCTTTTCTCTCATCTATTTTTGCATGATTTTGCGTCTGCTGAGTAGTTGACATAATTAGGCATTAATGTAACAGTGGCTCCACTATTTTCCTTTATTTAAATTGAATTACTCTGGTACATGCAGTGTAAGTGAGAAATATCTGCAGTGATTTATCTTCAGATCAACAGGTGCGGTTTGTGCATCTTACCTAGAACAAGTCCCGTTATATTCCTGCCTTCAACATCGTTAATCCGTTACAAGCACAAAAGATATGGTCGTCATCATGGACACTATTTTCAGATCGTCAAAGCTTTTTTGCGATTGCACAAAGGCAAACCAAGGTGACAACAGTTTATATTTCCACGAAATGACAGTCAATCGCTGTCATCGAAAGATGTTGCCGCTTTACATCAATGGAACGACGTACGATTAGTTTTTATTTATTAGAGTCGTAAAGTATTTTGAATCAAACTATCTGCTTTCCATAACAATAAAGAGCTGTAATGAATAGATGTAACTGTCTTGTTATTCAACTAGTGACGCCTGCTACCTTGTTATCGTGGTCGTTTCCGGACACAGATAGCGTCCGTGACAACAACCCGGAAGTAGCTCAACCAAAACTTCCGCTTGGTGGAAGATCCCAACTCATTGCAAGAATAGGGGGGATCGTATGCAAACTTATTTTAAAAATATGCGAAATTCCTTCATAAAAATCTAACTTCATATTAATAGACACAATCATCAATTTTGTATTTTTTTCAGGGAGATTTTGGGGGAAGTAATGAATCGATCCAGATGTACTTGTGGAAACGTTTTTCTGTTTGCTAGCTCCGTGAAGTTGTCAAAACCCAGTTAAAAAAAGAAAAGAAAAAGGAAACGACGTAACAACAAGGCGGTGAAGTCGCGTCATGCTTTGAACCTGTCCATCGAGTGTGTGATGGCTTACGACTCTATAATATTCTACAACATTACAGCCATGCTACTGCCTGTGCTTTGCGACTGAATTTTGTTATTTTGTTTATTTTATAAGAATAAGTAATAGGCGAACAATGTGACGGCGGAAACAGTCATCAGAGTTTTGGCGCGCCTTGCAGAAAGAAAGTAATTTTGAGTGTCCACGGTCGTCACTGGGGTACGAGGAAGGTACCGGACCGAGCTGCCGTGTTCGTGACAACGGGACGAGGGTGAATGTGAAAGTGCTTTACAAACACTGTGGGACTAGCACGAGGTTACACGGTTGTTTGCTGGTATGTGTCAATTCTGACTGTCGTTTGCTCACCTGTTGACGCACACTGTTTTGGTTCAACGGACTGTCACATGCTGTTGTACACACAAAGCAGCGCTGCTCTTTTCATACTGTGTCAAATTCAAGTACCATTTCATGTAATGTCTAACGAGAATTAGAAGAGTATTCAGCATTAGTCTCCATCAAATGTGCGGTATTACGGTAAAACTATGTTTTGTCTCATCCCTCTTTTTTGACAGCATGGCGAACCTCACGTACGTTTTTCAGATCTCCGGGATTAAGATCCGCGAGAATAAGAGAGTTTTGATCCGGGGAGTCCAGCAACTGGGAGGAAAATACATTGGTGGCTCAGTGAGTAGAGAAGATTCATCCCAAGCCTGACATTTCTGCTCTACCAGGACGTAATGATCACCCAGTCACTATTGAACATTCCAAGAGATTAACGTCCTCATAAAACCTCAGCGTTTATAAACCTCATAGTCCATGACTCATAATTCTTTTAAACTGTCCATAACTGACGCAAGGCCTTGTTTATCGTTGGTATAGGTTTATTAGGTTGAATTGTGTGCTACTCATGCAACAAGGAAGGTAGCTGCTGAGTTGTTAAAAAAAAAAAAAAAAGTGGACAATGATAAATCCCCTGAATTCCATATCCGAAGTTTGAGTGACTTGAAAGATACAATCAGACCAACAAGTTGAATGCAACAAATCAGCAATACACCACTTTAATTCTGAGCATCCAGTGGGATTTTTGAGAATCTGCAGAAAATGTTCCTTCCGTCTCATTGCAGTTCCTCTTTCAGTTTGTCTGGCTCCTGCCAGGTTCACGAGTTCACTAAAATCACAGAGATATAACTGACACTGCCCTTCATTTAAATGATTGACCATGATTTTTACTTTTACTTTTATACTGTGTTTTTTGTTTTGTTTTGTTTTTAAGCTTTAACAGCGAAAACTGCACTTTGCCCCAGCATGTAACATTCAGCCTTCTTGTATTTAGTGACATACAGGCTGTTATTGTTAATTTCTGTTGATTAATGCAGTGATCGTCTTCCAGGTCTATCAGCATGACAGCACCCACCTCATCATCCCTCAAGTTCTGTCCAGTGAGAAGTTTTTGGCAGCCTGTGCTGCAGGTTTGGCAAATAGTTATGAATCTAAAGAGATATAATTTTCAGATTTTATATCTAATTGATCACCTTGATCAAAACAAGGCATCTTATCTAAATGGACAGATGAACTTTAGCATGAAGTCTAATGTTGCTGCTTGTCTTTTGCATCTAGGAAAGTGGGTTTTGACTCCGGACTATGTGCTGGACAGCGTTAAAAATGGAGCCTGGCTCGCAGAGGGACCTTATGAGATTGCCATTGTCAGGCAGTGGAGGGAAAATGTGGCCAGTGGTAGAATAAAAGGAGCCTTTCAGGGCTGGAAGGTTCTCCTCATGGTCCAAGAGCCCACCAGGAGAGATATGTTCAAGCGGTAAGCAGATTTGCAATAAAAGTATTGTATCATCACTTAAACTAAATCACAATCATGCACAAGTGTTGCTCATAGTCATGTGAATCTTTTCCAGGCTTCTTAAAGCTGGCATGGCTAAAGTGTACGACAGCCCTCACCACTCTCATGCCTCAGTCACCCATGTCATGGCTAAACCCATCACAGAGGACTCCAAATCCCACAATGCCCCATGCTTCCCTGTAAGCCACATTGTGCAGCACCTATTTGGGGTAAGTGTGCGCGCACACACATTGCAAATTGTCACAAAACAAATAGAAAATAGTCAGACATTTTAGATTTCTACCACCTTTTAACAATTTGAGTTTTGTCGGTTTCCCTCATGTAATTAACATTTTCCTTTTTAAGTTAAAATATCACAAGAAAAAAAATGAAATAGTAATTTTAAAATTGTATACACATTGTTTTCTCCTAATGGAAGAGCAATTGTGGCAATATGAAGTTGGACATCTCTGATGTCCACCCCGCTGAGACGAAGAAGGCCGGTGTTGCTGAAGACTTTGCCAAACTGGAGACAGAGCTCAAGGACTACGCCATTCAACATGAGGTGTTTGTCACAGAAGTAGAGTTAACTTATCATTTAATAAGCCCATATACATTGAAAGAAATAAAAAATTTAAATAAAAATCCTTTTCATTGTGTCCTGCATGGGTCTGTGGTTTAGGGCCGGCCAAGACCGTTTTTCCTTGAATTTCTAAGTTACCACGATCTGGACCATCCACATTTTCAGGTAAGTCTCTGTCCTTCCCACACACATACACCTTTGACCACTATTGTACAGCTCGAAAAGAGCTATGTATTTCATCAGGTAGAACAGGTCATTTAATTTCCTGTGTGTCATACACTGCAACGACAGGTGCTGTCCAGAGCAAGGACGCATCATACTGCGGTCACGAACGTAGCCACCCCTGTCGACCGAACTGAGAGTTTTGATTGGCAGACCTATTAGGGATACTCTCCACTGTCCTGCCTTTATTTTACCCAAGTGGATCTCCAGCAGACACATATTAGAATTGCTCGTGTATTTCCATTCTGCGCCTCCTGAATCCATATGCTGCAGGCCAATAACAGACAGTCAGAAACGACCCCTAGGAACTTTTGACGTCCGTTCACTTCCTACTTCCATTACCCTCCTGCCCTTGCTTTTTTTCCTCTTCTTTCAACCATCCGTCTCCGTGATGATCGTTTTTCTCTCCTCCCCGTCACCGTTTGTGCTTTTTGTGCCTTTCAGGTGACGGAAACCGACGTGAGTAACGTCGGTACAATGATTGAGTGCGGGCTCTTCGCTGAAGCCTTGGACTCCATCAGGAGTGACATGTACCCTGGTCTGCTGCCACCAGCACGTTACCTGGTCTCCCTCCTGGAGTACGTTCAGCAGGTAGGACTGGACACACCAAGCGGAGAAACACCACCTTGCAGTTGATAAACCCCCAGTAGAAATCTGACATGTAGTTACTCCAGGCTAATTAATTGTTGTGCCAAACAAACACACTGGGAAGCACACAAAGATCCGCCGCACTCAAAACTTGCTATTGTTTTCTTCATCGCGTCAAAGGGGAACGCCACATCCGTGTTCCAAAAAAATTTGAAGGCTGCCATGTTCAACCTGCTGGTGACCAACCCCCCCTGGCTCGGTCCAAATGCTGTGAAAAAATATTTCACGCAGGTGTTGCAGTGCCCTGTTTGTAAAACAGGCCTGTGGCCTTTTCTGGAGACGGCCATCAGGTAAACACAAGTTCTTGTCCAATTGCTTGCCTGAAAGTATTCTTAAATACATGACAGCAAATTTGAATAAAGAGTAATTCCCATAGACTTGCTGGTATGGAGGCTAATGTCTTTTTAATGTGTTATTTAGTGTTCATTTGTATTTGTGTGCGTTTCCTCTAGCTACTGTCTGTGCAGCGAGGACACTTGCCACCCACTGCCTGGAGCTGCTCAGCCAGTGCTGTTCCAGTTTCACACTGACCTCCTGGACTTTTCTCTCAAGCTCTTCCAGGGTGAGCTCCACTCCATCAGCCCCTGGTAAGAACTCCTTGATAACAAGCTGTTACTGCGGCTGAGAGGGCATTAAATGCATCGTTGGCACCATGGTGACCAGCGAGGGCGAGAATCAGAGCTGCAAAACGAGAGCCGTTGAACATTTTGTACAATTTTGAGCTTTTTCTACATTTGTTTGCTACCCTGAATCACTTCTGCCTTTATCTGTCTAAGGGATGTTGTGCTGCCTGAAGGAACAAGTGTCTGTAAAGGTTCAGCCGCGGGCTCTCTGCTCTACGGAACATTCTGGACTGTGTGGGAGCGCTCCACGCTGTTGTCACGAGCAGTCAAACAGCTTTTGAAGCTCCTTATGAAGGCTGCCACAAAGGTGAATAAGTCGACTTTTGGGAATGTTTGCCGTGTTCAGATTGTTCTTGTGATCTGAGCTCAGGAACGAAGTAACAACCGCTTGGTGACATATTTGTTATGTTTCTGTTCACTCAAGGCCTTTGGTGAGGGAGGAGAGAAGGAGACGCTGCATTTGGTGGACACGCTGCTCGACCTGCTGTCTGTCTTGGTGGAGTTCTGGTGTCAGCAGCACTTGAAACTGAACCAGATCCTGGTCAACAAGGGCCTGAAAGATTTTGCAGAGCATTTTGCAGTCGTCAGTCAGGGTATGGGAACTGGACAATTCAGAAGTTAAATTCCAAATACCTAGAGCGAAGAACACTGGGCCGTTGTTGTGTTATCTTAGAAGCTGTCACTATTTAGAAAGACTGCAGCAGTGTTCAAGCAATTGCAATGTAAGCCAGCACTTCCAAAAATGATCAACTATTGACGGAGCATTACTTCATGTCGTTCCACAGATCTGTCCCCCATTATTGTGGCAGAGCTGGTTGTCAGGCTGTCCTCCACCCGACTAAAGCTGGCCGTCGCCGACGCCGTTTTCAGGAATCTTTGCTGCAAAAATGCATTTACAATCGCGGAGGAACCGCTCTCATTCAAGAAAGTGGTGTGTGATGCCTTGTTTTCTATTCCTATACACTTTGACAGATTAACACAAATTCAACTGAACTTCACTTCTCATAGTGAAGTTGTTTGATTCAATGACACAGCAGTGCAACATCACTTTCCCACATATACGTTTTGACTGCCATCACCTGTATGGATTTGTTGTGTGACCATGTAATACCTGTGTCCATCCTATAGGTGACATCCTACCTGCCTGCTCTGCTTACTCTGGCTGTGAGTCCCACCAGTGTTAACTGCAGGAGCAGATGCAACATCCAGGGGAGCGACAGCAGGTACAATCCTCATAGCAATAGTCAGTCTCTCTGGTCAGTGGCCCTGAAGCAGAATATGTAGAGGGAGAATTGTTTTAGTAAGTAGTTTAGTCCAACAGTTAAATACATTTTAAACTTGACCATAAATGTTAAATACTGTTAATTGTAAAGTAGATTTGCTCGGGGAGTGTGTTTAAAAGGACAGGTGTTTTTCAATTGCATTTCTTAACTATATATTTTTGTGCCTCCGAGGTAAAAAAAAAAATGACCAAACCGGCTTTCATTGAGACGAAAAGAGAAAAAAACAAACAAACCCTGAGGTCAAACAAGTTCTTGGTTGTCAGACCTTGTTTTTGAGACGGAAGGCATTTTTTTTCACAAGTTTGTGTCTGCATGGTGACATTTTTAAAAATGTTTCTAAAAGAACTCTTTTAGCACTTTGAAACACTTTACCGTCCACATTCACTGAGATGTGTTGCAATCAACACATCAGTGACTTCACAAAGTAAAAGAACAACTGATGTGGGGAGGCACAATGTCAAAAAACAACTGGGTCACGTTAAAAAAGCAAAAAACAAACAAGAAACGCACTGATGTCAAGGAGTGACGCCAGCACCCGACTATATGCCGTTTCCACCCACATTGGCCATTTGACGAGACGGTGTGATGCAAAATCGGGTTGGAAGCGGGCAGATCCTACAAGAAACTGTTCCCGCGTGCTTCATGCATGTGCGTGCGTGCGTGCGCGCGCGCGCGAGAACAAAGGAGCACCTGGAGAGAGGATGAGCGGGTGTGTGTATGTGTGAGGAGCAGAGACGCATGAATGGAGGAGGCAGTGGGGGGTGGGGGCTGGAGAGAGGCAAATGGAGGTCAGCCGGAGCGTGAGGAGTTGGCATGTGATGGGTCATGCCCGGGTCTGATCCTATCAGTGTGCGCTGGCTGACAGAAGGGGTGCAAAGGGAGGTTAGACCCACCCTCCGCAGCACCCCCCCCCCAACCACACACACACACACACACACACACACACACACACACACACACACACGACTAGGTCTGAAGCCAACGGATAGACAGGCTATGATACCCTAACAGGCTTTTGTTTCTTTGCCGAGACCACCAGCTCTCTGTATTATTCCCCCCCATGCCTTTCCACCTCTCTTGATCGGCCCTCGCATACTTAATCCCCCTCTGAATTCAATTACACACACACTCACACATGCACACACACACACTGACCGTACCCGGCTCAGACATCTGCTGTTGCACCAGCAGGTAGTTGGCCTGGAGAAGGGCAGGAGTCGCCGGGGAGCAGGTTCACGCGAAGGCTACTGGTTCATGCGCTGACCAGATTTCCCTCCACTCATCAGTGCTCCACTCCTCCGTTCCCCCGCGCTTCGTTTCCCTTTGCTCCCCGCGGTTTAGAGGGGCTCTGACGCGAGATGAGCAAAAACGCAAACAAACCACACAAAAAAACAAAGTGGGGTGGGGTGGGGGGGAATAGTGTAGTCTGTTGGAATGAGATAAAGACGTGCCAAAGGGCATGTAAAATCATTTGACCCTGAAAGAAAGACGAACGTCGAGATGACAAAGCACTGTGATGAATCAGAGACAGAAACCGAAAGGGAATCTTGTTTATTCATGTTTCATGGTTGGGTTGACGGTGCTGTACGTGTTTTGGGTGACGCCGACACTCCTGAATCAATTAACACGTCCTATGGTGAAGATTATGGTCTGTCATGCTGTTTGATTTTCAGAGCAGTCCCGGTACAGTTTTCCATGTTTGGTGGAGATATGATACCAATTTAGAAAAGCAAAATAATTACAATGCTTGCAAACCTTGGCAATCCTTGTCGTTGTCAGTGTCAGGGTCAAAGGGGCAGTGTCCTTAGCAGGAAAGCTCAGGCCAACCAGGAGACATAGTCCCTCCAGCCTGTCCTGCTCTGCCTTGGGACCTCCCGCCCTTTCAACCTCCAGGTTTGGCATGCCCAAAACACGTCCAGAAGGCAACCTAACCAAATGCCTGAGCCACCTTAGCTGGTTCCTTGTGATGCAGGGAACCAATGGCTCTTCCCTGAGCTCCTCACAGATGACCAAACTTCTCTGAGGAGGAGCCCGGCCACCTTGCAGAGGAAACTCAGTTGAGATGCCTTTATTCACAGCGTAAATCTTTAGGTGACCATAGGGGAAAGTCGGAATGTATATTGGCTTCAGTAATGTGGACCCTGTCCCAATCCAAGTCACTCTGTTCGACTCCGCTTTAGATGGGACTACCCTACTGACCTGGAGTGACTATGAACAGAACTGGTAACAAAGGGCAGCCAATGGCAGAGGCCAACTCCCAAAGGAAACGGGTCTAATTCACTGTCGGCCGTGCGTTCAACACTCGCACTCCATCTGTGTAGGAGTGCCCTGAAGTATCCACCACAAGATACCTCGGCTCACACAGTCATAAGCCGCCTCCAAAACTGCAACACATCTGGACAGGGTGAGCAAACTGCAAATACGCAAACTACCAATTTGATGTTTCTTGCATAATGATGTACAACTAAGCATGTGTGGTCAAGGAACAGTGGAATTGTCCTTTGGCATAACTCAGCAACAAATGCTCCGATACAGGATGTGATAAATATGGCAAAAATCTCCATTTTGACCAAAAAGTGAATTAGTAATCCTTAACACAGGTGATAACTGCAGTGAAGGGTCCTCAGTTCTACCTGTTGTCACATATTTATTTTTTTTATCACAGCTGATTACCCAAAAAATGTTCTAGATTTGCAGAAAAACAGGATCAACACAGCCTTCTGTTTACAGGCTCAAGGGGGAAAAAATGTGTTACACTGTCATGTTTTCTTTTTTCCTTCTGCATTTGGAAGGTGGACTTATTTGTAAGATGTTTTAAGGATGGATCAAGCATCTGACTCGGGATGTTTCCATTCCCAGAAATAATGTTAGAAACCACGAGTGAAGTAAATTTTGAAATTTTGAAACTATTGTCTTTCAAAATAAATAGCCCCCCCCCCCCCTTTCCTCCCATCATTTGTTGTAATGCCTGTAATGCCATATTTTCTTTTTTGGAAACTTTCTTGAGAGTCAGCCAGGGAGGGCAGATGATGCTCAGAGCCCAGAACTGCCAGCCAGGCCAGTGAATGCATGGTGGCATCCTAGTGGAGACAGTGAAGGGAAGAGGAGACCAGAGTGTATACAAGTCCAGTACTGTCAACCTCCTCTGCTCGAGTGATACGCCCTTGTCCCAGACACCCGTATATGGACTCCCACATGCACATGCACGCACGCTCTCACACTCACGCACACACACACAGGCAGGCGTGCAGAGAGGTTGTCTCATCTCTTCTCAGCCTTGTCCCCGCTAATAACAAGCAACGTGACAGGACGTGTGTTTCCTCCTCACTGCTGGGAGCTCCTTCCTGGCTTCTGAACAAGCCAATTACCAGGGAACAAGCCTCTTCCCTGTAATACGGATGGCACTGTGCTTCAGTGTGTGCTCGCGCGCACGTGCACGCACGCACACACGCCTGACACCTGTCAGGCTCCGTGCAGGCACATCTCCCATACCCACTCGCAGGACTAGTGACAGCCCACAGCTATTAGCACGCCAATACTTTGAAGAGGCTTCACTTTCTTCTAGCAGTTATTCCTCCTAATGTGCTTGCTCACATCGAATTCTCCGTCTGTGCGTTTGAGGTGTTAAGTGGGAGGAAGTGAAAAAGTGCTTTGGAGGCGGGAATGAAGGTTTGGGTGTGTGTGTGTGTGTGTGTGTAAAAACCCAGTTGGGGGTTGACAGATATTGTCAGATTTGATAAGAAATGATAAAGCGCTATGACAGATTCATTTGCTAATGCCCGCTTCTCTCCCTGGACCACTGGGTCTCCTCACTGTCAGGCTGAAATGGGCAGCACTGGAAACTTTGGACTCGTTCATGACAGTCCTGTATCGTTCTCCAACTGGGTCCGCCATCACTTACACAGAGGCCCAACAGTCGCTAGTATTCATTTCCTTATGGAGCATTGTGGAAAAGTCGCTGCCTACTTACAGTATTGTCGATGCCAAATGGGAACTTTGGAACTCAACAGTCTAATGCAAAGGACTCTTCGGTCAGGGTGCATTCACATCTGCCCTGTTAAATCAAACTGTAGACTGTTTGCACAGAAGGTATCTCTGATAAGTAGATCAGAAAAAACATCTCTGGTGTGCCTAAAGTCATTGGTCTCATATGCTTCGAATGGGAAAAAAAAATCCAGCAAGTCTGTCAAATCCTCCTTTAATGCTCCAAAGCCTCGTAATCTTCAGTGGACACTGAAAATCAAAATTCAGCTTTTCAAAATCCTGGACAGTTTCAAAGCACAATGTCAAACCTTCCTTTTTCAGGTTGTAACATTTTACTTCCATGTTCCTTTTCCCACTACTTCTTTTAACTTCCTCACATCAGCCGTGAATGAGGACAATCTCATTTACATTTATTTCACTTTTTTTTTCTTTTGAGTTTCAATAAAGGTTGAATCCCTGGACTATTAATGTCAGGCTCACACAGTTTCCCACTCCCCCTGTAACCCCGCTGCCTCTCTCCTCACAGTGCTGAGAACTCTTTGGTGAATGACACAAGCGTAGAGAGAGAGAACGTCCCCAGGGGTCTGAACAGAGTCAACGCAGCAGGTATAGCAGCACACACACACACACACACATACAGTTGCCGTTTCACAGTCGCATGTATTACGTAGCGTTTGCCAAGAGCTGACTTTAAATGGATTGATGAAAAACAGCAGGTCATCGGCATAGAGGGACATGATGGCTTATCACTTTGTTGGCTCCTATCGTCACAGGGTTTGATTTGCATGTGTCCACGCCTCATCTGTATCCGTAGGGGCAATATAGCTGCTTATTTTGCTCCAAAATACATGTCAGAGGGGCAATTTGGGCCCTAATACCACATGCTTTACTCCTCCTATACAGCGCTTTGTCGCATTTTCCCCCATGTTTTATGGATTGGTACAGAAGCAGCCGCGTGCGGAAACAATGGCTCCTGCGCGCGGGACACTAACACGTCGTATTTGTACGCGTAGTGCACCCCGCATCTCTGTATTTTAGGGGTTTTAAATGCAGCAATTAGGTGCGGCGCAGCAGATATACAGCGGCTCCACCGGCGGAACTTCCTGCAATTAGAGGCACGGCACTCTCTGTGAACTCTCCAAGGTGTCAGAGCTCATAGCGCCCCCCCTCCACCTGATCAGAAGGACCGCGCGCTTGCGTGAGAGGGAGCACGGGCGGAGGGCGAAGGAGTCGGGGCGGGGGCGGGAGTGGTGTAGGGAGGGGGGGAGGGCAGAGGCAGGAGACTCAAGGCTGTTGGCATGTGTTGTTTTTCCACTACGTGATCTCGATACCGATGCAGTGGGCATTAATTTTTGATGAACCATCGGCACAGCATCCTCCCCTCTCGCCCTCTCATCCCATCCCGTCCCGACCCCCTCTTTCCTCTCCCTCCCTCTATTTTTCTTCCAGGCTTTCTTCACCCACATACAGTACGGGAGCTCGCCTTCTTCTCTGCGCTTCGCAGCATCTGCCTTTCCTCCTGGAACCTCTGCATCTTTGTCAAAGTAGCAGAGGGGGTTTAGAGTCTAGGGGGGTGAACTTCTCTCTTTCTCACTCTCCACGTTTGCTTTTTGTGGGCTCAGCAGAGATTTCACCCTCTGCCCGCATAAGTATACCGCATACTCGTGCATTGCAACGCAGGCCTAACGAACGCTAACGAGGAATTACTGAAAGAGTTGCAGATTTCTTAGGTGACAGGAAACCAGCACAACTTAGGGATCACCACAGTCCATGTCTGCCAATATTTTCTTTGAGTAATCCACGTTAATTCATGTTTGCCATCAAGTCACACAATCAAAAGTGCGTTCATTCAATAAGGCCTAGCTTTAAAATTCTTTTGCTGAACACAGAATCTCCTTTCAGATCGAGGACAAGGTAAATGGGCATGAATGGGTTTTGCATTGTGATTTTATTATTTTTTATTTGCCTGTTTTAAGATGATATGTATTTATGGGCCTTTCTTGATATACTTATGTGAAGTGTCAGTGCATTATGCGGTTCTTACCGGATGGATGCAAGAAAAATGTCAGACTTGTCTGAGAGTAAAGTGTCTGTCTAAGCACAAGTGCAGCGAACCACGCAAATAAACAACACTCATTGAGGCTAGTGTATAAAATATGTGACAGCCCCCTGCCACACAACACATTCAAACTTCTGAAATAAAAAATTCAATGATGAGAGAAAGAAGGAGGCTGAAATACCATATTTAAGTGTCTAGCTCCGCATCATCCGATTGGCCTTTCACCAGACCTCCAGGCGATCAGTGGATATTGGCTGCTAATGATTGACACCTGATCGTTAGGCACTTCTCTGGTACAATGCACTGCGTTTGGGAGTAATTGGTTTTTAATAGACTGTGGGAGGGTAACCTGCTCATCATAACAACACTATCTACCAGTATGCAACTTAAGTCACAAGCTGCGTTTCCATCACCCCTGGAATTGCGCAAAACCTAACTATAGCAATAAAAAGCTGGTAATGGAATGGCCTAAATTTTGAAAAAAAATGTTTTAGATGTATTGATATATAGACGTATATCGCAAAGTGTCATCGGGCGTGACGTACGGGGTCACGTGACCAGTTCACTTCAAGTGAAAATGGCATGTATGTTTTTTTTTTTTTTTTTTTTTTTACAAGTAATCAAAAGACAGAACTATAACAACCATTGTGTCACAATGGAAACACCTGCAAATCGCAATTGCGCTTGTCGAAATTTCAGAAATATCGCTTTTATTTTGCAAAAAACTCTAAAGGCTGTGTTTCTGGTAATTGGAATGCAAACAAAAAAGGAATACCCATTCAAAAAGTGTAGTTCGCCAGTGTTCGCAGACAGATTTTAAATCCCTGAAATCACAGAAAAACATACAAAATCATACCAAAAGATTTTGTGGAGTTTATAAACCAAAAATATAACACTCTAATCATCTATCTTACACTTCACTTTGATTGATATTAGACTAGAATATTTGGCTGACTTCGACACTTCCAGCTCACGAATCCTCCCGAGCGTCTGCCTTTTTAAAATAACATTTCTGTTGAGCGCAGAAAAAAAATCCACTCTATTCAGTGAAGTTGAGACATTCAATTGAGAAAAACAGCAACCTCTTATCAAAAGAGAAACATAAAGGTGTGAATTCTTTTAATTTCATGCCCTCAGTAAGCAACTCTGTGCGTCAACAGCATTTTTTTTTTTACAATGTACTTAGAGTAATATAATGCTCCTCCCTCCTCCAATATTGAAGACAGACAAAGATTTAAAAAGTCAAGGTCAGCTCAAGGGCTGCTCCTGAGCTGTACATTCACCACATCACGTGCAATACTGTGTGAGTTTCCAAACAGTTTCAAAACCTATTGAATTAACAGTTGTATGGAACATCCAAGTACATTTGTGGAAAAAAAAAGCTTTCAGATACCCTGAAAATTTTACTCAGTCCCAATTATTGATAAAATCAATTTGCCACAGATTTTTTTTGAAAGTTTTGAATGGTTTGGCTGCATCAGAGGTACACAAACAAATGGGATAAAAATATCTAGTTGCTTTTTGTTAATAAGACAAAATTAAATTATTGTCGTTCTCGTACTCTGGACTTCTCACTGAAACATCAAGTTCTGCTGGATTTGGTCAGAGCACTGCAGGTGCAGCATTTTGGGTGATTGTTGGTTGCTGCACTAAAATAAAACCGCATGAAGCCTTGAGACTGATTTTTAGCACAATACAGTACATAACAAACGCATGAGATGTCCATGTCATCAGCTAGAAATATTTATAACCTTTTTAAACGGGTAACAAATTGGAAATAGTTGTCATACTGATTTCTGCATAGCACTGATGCACTCTATGCTCTGTCACGGGATAGGTGGGACGGAGATAAAACACAATCTCATAATATCTGATGTAATGACAATCCATTATAAGATTATCCGAGTTGCACAGTTTCTAATTGTTTATTCCTTAATAATTGCAACGGAATTAGCTGGAGAACCTCCTGCTGTCTGTGCCTTTTAATATGGTGGCTTCAACCCAAATGTGTGGGCATTTGCCGAAAACACCACTCTGTCTGGACAGCCGTCCTCCGACCACAACACTTAGTCTGCCCGTAAATGGTGAGCTTAAACACAGCCACCCATAAATCCTGCACACCGTGCCTACAATGCTAGTAAATTGTCTTTATACACCGCAAGAGTTGTGGCATTTGTGATTTTGACGGGATTAATGCGCTGCCATGGCTTTCGGAGCCAGTGACAGCTGTAGACTTCAAATACTTTTAAATGCGTCCAATAACTTGGCACAGAACACCTCAGTAACACCATTCCTCACAAATAGCATTGTTACGGGGCTCCCTGCAGCTTTTTCTTTTGGGTCCAGGGATCGCTGGACCAAGTGACACTTTACAGGAATGTAGCAAGCAGGCTGAAGAGAGCAAAGAGCAACACATACATTTAACTTTTCTATTAAAGTGTAAAACCAAGGATTTATAGAAAAGGACAGACGGATTTATCCTTTCCGTGCTTGTAAATGCTGAGCATGCAATTACCCCTATAATAGAGGCGTTGTGTCCAAATTGGCGCCATTAAAGTGATTTAACAGTACATGGATTGGTCTTGGCATTTGCGAGGATGTGTACACAGGGGGTGCAGTGGAATGGGTGTTTAATCACAGCGTTTTAGAGCCCAGTAACAGCAGAACAGCCCATGTAGAACGCTGACAAGCTGCACAGAGCAACGCACTCATTAGTGACTTTAGTTTGGACCTCGGTCCACCGTTGGGCGGCGTTTTATTTTTAGATTGGAAAGATTTGGTTTGCTCCATTGATTTGCCTCGTTATCGTCATAAATGCTGACTCTGTAAAACTAGTGTCTGCTCTTTAATGTAACACTCACAAAGGACTTTATGAGGACTGCTTAAGTGTTTAAATGGATATGATTCCTTCCAAGGAGCACAAGAGACGTTGGGGGGGGGGGGAGTCACTATCGAATTCTTAACAGGCCAATTTCTTTTGAACAGTCACTAAAGTGACTGAGTTCATGGAAAAAACTTTTGTGTGTGTGTGTGTGTCAATAAAACAGTACTAGTGTTTTTTTTTTTCATCAGAAAAATTATATATAGCAACACATGAATACTAAAAAAAAGATTAAATTCAAGCAGAGATATTTAACAAGTTAAGCACGTGTATGTAAATGGAATAAACAAAGTTGACATGTATTGAATAGAATGAAGTTATTTAACATCTTATTATTAATTGCTTGAAAAATATGTATTACTATTATGTCCTTATACCTTTTTCAGAGTGGTACTTCCAGCCTTCCAGCTTGGCTTTTGGTGCAATTTGATGTCTGAAACAAAAAATATGATAATTTTTAGCATTTTTTAACATTCTTAATTTTTAACAAAAAAAAAGTGAATTTTCTAACTTTTTAACTGTTTTCCTGTTAAATGATTCCTCAACAAAAATCCACTTAACCAGACTTCAGACTTAACTAATGAAATCCTTGTTGTGCATCCTCACAGGTAACGCCTGGAAGAAAGCAAATTCTCCCAAAATAAATGGGATCTAACATTTTCAATATTCCTCTCATCTGCTTTGAAATGCAGAAAGCCTTTCACTCTCTTTCTATTTTTCACCCCGCCCCCTCCTCTTCGCCCCGTCTGCTCTCTGTGCACGCTGGAGTGGAGCCCCTGTACGGGCGTGGCGTCCTGGGGAGAGCTAGTAAAGCATTTATTATGGGCTTTGCAGTTCTGTATTATACTGGCAAGCACACAGAGCCACTCATGCTTGGCCTTTAACTTTCCCTCTGAAGTTCAGCCATACATGAAAATAGGGGTGGGTGGAGGGGTGGAGGTGGGGGCTCTGGCCGCTTATATATTGCTGTTCTAATATAATAGGGGGGAAAGTGACAGGCTGGAAATTAAATAAAATGTGCCGAAGAAAATAGTTCCTGGACATATAAATTGATTTCTTTTCTTTCTTTTTTTTTTTTACTTTTACTGTTTCTGTTTTGCCGGTAGTTCCTGATTAAATATCACGTGGTGACACTGCCAATGCCCAGCCGGGGCTTTTGAACCCTGCACTCTGTGAAGAATCCTTTTCCAGGCATTGTGCGTGGGCTCTCTACCATAACTTCCTCTCAAGTTACATTATAGGGACGAGTGGACAGGAAACGAGACTCCTCTCTCACAGCCGCATTCATTCATTCGTTCGTTCATTCATTCGCCGACTGCCCTCCCGATATTAACTTTGTCGGGTTTGGCGAGGAAGTGGAAAATCTCTGTGTCCCAGGAATAGGAGGAGGGGAAAAAAAAAAAAAACCCAACCGAGGCGAATTAGCCCAGTTCTCCCTTCGATCTTTCCCCTGAAAGATCTCCCCCCTTCCTCTC
This sequence comes from Nelusetta ayraudi, assembly GCF_046127955.1. Taxonomy (NCBI): domain Eukaryota; kingdom Metazoa; phylum Chordata; class Actinopteri; order Tetraodontiformes; family Monacanthidae; genus Nelusetta; species Nelusetta ayraudi. Next base: position 9,269 of record NW_027466128.1, on the reverse strand, counting down.
ATCAGTCTTCTTAAATCGCATCCTCATTGGCGGGTCGCACTTTTTGTAGGTCAGGCGGGTTTTTTTTTTTCTTTCTTCTTCTTCTCTCTTTTAGTGTTTGGGGACATATCTGTGGTGTTTTATTGGTCTGTTCGCCATGAGGAAGGGGACAATGGGCAGGACATTGGACACACCCTAATTCTGGATTTCTCCCTTCTCTTCCGGCTCGTCTCCCTCTCTCGCGGCGGCGCCCGTCCCGTCTCTTTGCGTCCTGGTTGGAAGGAGAGACCCTCCTCCACCGAGCGTGCAAGAGGAACCATGTGGAGACGGTGCTTCAGATCCTGGCGCGTCCTGGCACCGACGTCAACGTGAAAGGTAACACTTTGTCGCCGTTTTTTTTCCCCCCGCGAGCGCAGCGTGTCACCGTCATCTGACTTTTCCTCCCACCGCTTGCTCTGGGATTTTCGAAGAGCGATTAACATTGGAGGGAAGAAAAAGCTGAGGGAAGAAACTGGGCTGTGTGCGTGTGTGTGTGTGTGTGTGAGAGAGAGAGCCTGCGTGCGTGTGTGCGTGTGTGTGTGTGTGTGTCATCATTGAGGTTAACCTTCAGATAAAATGTAATGGGTGTGTCTAGAAAGAGCGGGATGGTTTTGGCGGCAGATATTTATAGCGGTTTCCGCGACTTTGCTGAGTGCCTTGAATGCCATTTGATATTTCAGATTGACTTTTTTTTCCGCCCTTCAGGTCAGATTTAATGACTCGTACCACTTACATGGAAATGTTGTGCTCTTTCCAAGATTTGGCAAAATTTGCAATCGCTATGAAATAACATTTGGCAGCGTGGTAGGTGGGCTTATGAAAGAGGTGAAGTCCAGCGTGCGGTCAAACGGAACAAACCTTCTCGATTTAAATAGCGAGTGCCGCCGCCCTGCAGTGGTCGTCGAAAGGCCTCTATAAACTTGAAGGATTTCTTTTTTTTATGATCAATTCCTTCTTAAATGTGACCGAGCCGCCGGTGCACTTACGCCTTTGAAGTTCAGAGAGAAAACAGTCAACAGAATTTTCACTTTTTTTCTACGTTTCTCTGTGTGGCGTCAATTCGTGACAGTGAGCGTCTTGTTTGTAAATGCTATGCGAGAACTGAATGCGCCGGAGCGACGCGCTCACAGCAGCCAGTGTGTCGCAGCCTTAACGTGCTCGTCCAATGACGAGAGAATATTCACAATCCAAATAACTTTTGTAAAATTTAAGAACAATATCAGCAGTCCTCACAAAATGTCCTGAAGTGAAGCTGAACTTTAAATGAGCTGGCTGCTACTCTTCTTGCTAACCATGTGATCAGTTTATCTTTAGTTAAAACTCATCATGTTAGGGTCTTAATGCTGTACCTTTAACAACACCCAAAATTTTAATGTAAATTTTAAAAAAACCATCTTAATCTTAGAGTATCTCCCTTTATATTTTTATTTTTTTATTTTTTTTTGAAAACAAAACAAAGCCGGTAAAATTTCCTCCTAAAAATATTAAACAAATGAAACCTAATTTTTTCCCCCACCTTTACATTCTTAAGCTTTCCTTCTAAGCATTGCCTGCTTTGTAACTGCCATTGGTTCATCCTTTTTGGCCCGGTAGATCACGCTGGCTGGACGCCCTTGCATGAAGCATGCAACCACGGCAGCGCCGCATGTGTGGAGGCTCTGCTGCGTCACCACCCTGCTCCTGTGCTAAATAGCCAGGTGGGTGGAATCAGCCCACTGCATGACACCCTGCTAAACGGACACATGGACATTGCCATCATGCTGCTGGAACATGCGGGTGAGTACGCTTCACCAGTGCACCTCAATGCACTGGGCTTCAGAGTTTGAGCTGTGGAGCGTGTGGACTGCTAGCTTTTACCCCTTTTAACACGAATTCAGGTGTCACCATAGGGTTGATTCTGTCAAATATTGTGATTTCCTTTGTGTGGTGATGACTATTCACCAAGCCAAGTGTCAGCAACATCTTCATATTTTTGGTCTCATTTGGAATGAGGAGTGCAATTTATGATGGAACGATGGAAACAATTTTGTTTCAGTCCCACAAAAAGTCAATGATGACATCAAGATCTGTATTTGGCAAGGTCCATTAATATACTAACTGGAGCTGCCTTGCATACATAATCCACAATCATTCAAAAACCTCAAGAGATCTTAAAGGGGCCCAGTTAGGACCATCTCAAACTTGAAGTTGCACTTCCAATAATAACCAAGGTTTGGTTGCACAGGCCTTACAAAGCAAGCGTTAAGCGCACGTTTTTTAAAAAAAAAAAAGATGAGTAAGTGAAAGAAGTAAAGGATGAACTTCATTCATGTCTGAGGCCCAAGCTGACTGGCTGGAGACATCCGTGACAGCGGAGTCATTCTCCATGCTCCAATTTGTCAGAACCGTTCGCGGGGAGGGTTCAATTAAAATTCCCCCCCCCCAACCTGTGCGTTCCGTGTTTACTCCCCCTAATTTGATGGGATACGCTCAACTGTTCTCACACGTCATCACGCCATCCATCTCGGTCGCAACAATTCATTAAACCAAATGGTCCTCGTCACACTGATGGAATCGTATAATGTTAAAATAAAACACCTTTAACTTGTTCAGCCGGTGGACTGCCAGGAGAGCTATTCTGCAGAATTAGCTATTTAGCCACTGATTTACTGCAGTGGTGGGCCACATGTCACCACTGCTGCAGCCAAGACAGGCTTTCTATTTAATGCATCCAACCACTGTGGCGGAGCTCACTGGCAGGTTGAATGCTGCTTTTGCCCTTATTAGCATGGCCAGTTTTCTCTGGCTGTCTACCGCTGGAGTGACGGACCCTCAGTGATGGCGCCTTCCTCGCCACCAGCTTGACATGTCCACTCTAAGTGACTGGTGTTTACTGATCTACGTTCAAGCTTCCGCTCTGTCTTTCGAAACTTGAATAAATTGCGAATTTTGGGAAGAAAATAATCTCTGTCATTGTCTGTAGAAAAGCTACATTTTTGGACCAGTCCTGAGACACTTGGCTTTGATTGTTCTCTTAATTGTTTCTAGTGGGCATGAAGCGTAATATATTGTAATTGTAAATGCTTTACTGTTGCAAGAGCAATAGATAATAGCTATGAACCACCAAAGGCATTGGATTCTTGGTATTCAAAGTCAAGAGAAGACTGGTTCAATGAATTATTTCTTTGAGGTTGATCCGTCCGTGTGTGCTTCGGGAAATGCGTCGTACGTGTGGATTATGAAGGCTTTATTCATATGTGATGGTATAACTCTTGGTACAAGTCTCCGTTTTTTAACACATAAAGCAGAATCTGGTAACCTGTAATGTTTGCCAATGTGATGGTGTTCTTGAGATCACAGTATGGGGTTGGACTGACTTGTCGACTGCTTAGTCATGTTTGACTCTTTCAGCGCTGACGTCAACCTGTAGCTCATCGCGTGACTGTTGAAAACCTACGAAGCCATCGGGTGAAAAACACATCCGGCCGTGTTCAAAAACGTGGGCTTCTTGCTAACAAAGCAACAACACGACGACGAGCACACCTTTTGAAACGCAAAAAAAAAAGTAACACTTTATACAGTATCTTATTAGAGTGTGTCAAATTCTGAGGTTGTCCAAATTCAACTGCAACTACCGCTGTACAAACTACTGCTACTACGACTACTGTTCAACCACCGTAGCCGCATGCTTGGCTACCTCGTCTACACTGCCTTCTCTCCATTCAGGTGCAATGCACTGCAGTGCTGTGCATGACCGATTATACCCTCCATTCTAAAGAATTATTTCCCCCTCAACACACACACACTCTCACACACACACACACACACACACACAGAGGCAGATCTTTGGCCCTGCAGAGGCTGAGCCGCTGTCTGTGTCACCACATCGTCTCCATCTTCGGCCTCGCCGCCGCGTTTCTCACTTCACTTCCTGTCCAAACAGATCACAGCATCGCCCCGTAATGCGTCTGCTAATGTCTTTTTTTTTTTTTTTTTTTCCCTTTTGACGAGACGAGACGAGATGAGATGAGAGGAGTCGGGAGCTGATTGTTGAGAACAACGTGTGCCTTTTTTTTCTTCCTCCTCGCGGAAATGTCACAACAGCACCGTCTCGTGCGTGCGCACGGTGAGAGCTCAGGAGGGTTGGAGCGAGCGTGACGGGTGTCAGAGCTCGGGAGAGGGTGGCGGCATCAGCAGCAGCAGGTGGCGGAGGGGAAAATGTGTTGGTGGGTTTTTCTTTTTTTTTTTTCTTTTTTCCTTAGCGAGGGAGGAAGGAGGAAGGAGGGCGGGGAGGTTTGTCATTAAAGCCGCGTCGAGCAAGTCTCGGATGTAACATACCTCCGCTCCTGCTCACTTCTCAGTTTGACTAATTATAGTTAATTTGATTCGACTTTCCCATTAACACATGTACATATTCTGTCCTCAAAAATAAATTAGACTGGGATTGTTTGGTCCCGGAGAGGAAACAAGGGGGCCCCCTCCCCCTCATCTACCTCCTCCTCCTCCTCCTCCTCCTCCTCCTCCTCCCCCTCCTCCTCCTTTCCTCAGTGACGGGGAGGCAGAGCAAATTAAAAGAGGTCAGAGGAAGAAGCAGATATCTGTATGTGCAAAATGAGATAGATAGATGCGAGTGTGTGTGTGCGTGTTTGTGTGTGCGCGCTGCAGACGTCTGGCCCGCTGTCTCGGGCTGCTCTCCTCTCAGGGACGCAGCAGAGCAACAGGAAGTGGAGCGCCTCCCGATGTGAAACACCTGCAGGCTCCTGCGCTGGGCTCCTCTCTCTCTCTCTCAGAGAGAGAGAGAGAGAGAGAGAAACCTCTCTGTCGACTGTTCCTCAACACCTTGATAGCGGCTTGTCCAAAGGCTGCAGCAGAAGGAAGGGGGGGGGGGGGGGGAGTGGGAGTGGAAGTGGTCCACCTGACTCGGGGCTACGCTGCCTCTCTGTTATCGCTACCCGGTTGCCATGGACACCATCGATAACGGGCTTCCCAGTCAAACACGGAAGACGGATCCAGCTTTTCGGGAGGGAGGTTCTACGCGCCGCCTTCGTGTTGTTCACCCGGCTCCCTCCTCCAGACTGGAGCGGAACTTTTGCGCTCGTGGCTGCGTCCCTCTGCTCACCCGGCAGACCGCTGCCGGGATAAATCCCACGGTGGGAAGAAGAGTCTTAAGTAGAGGCCAGACGCATCTCTGCTGTACCGTCTCCCCATAGGATTTCCTTGTGTTTTGTGCTCGTTAGTGCCCCGCTGCATCTCCTAATGCTGGATTTTTTTTTTTTTTTTTTTTTTTTCCCCGCCCTCCCCCACCCCCTCTCCATTGAGGCGTTCGCTTCCCCCAGCCCGGTTGTTTGCAACAGACAGACTGAACCTGGCTGCCAAGGGTTTGCGAGGCCAGAGAGGGCAACACTGACACTGGCACACCAACAAAGCCTTTATTGGGGAGTGATCTCACCCCTTTGTAAGCCTGTCTGCTCACAGGCCTGGGCTCTGTGAGGCTGTGTGTGTGTCTCTGTGTGTGTGTGTGTGTGTGTGTGTTAGGGGCATGAAGAATAGACGGATCCCACCCGCTACCCCCCCTGCTCTACCTCAGTCCCTCCAGGCTTCTTGAAGCTGGCAAGGAAATAATGCCATGGCTGAGGGCAAGGCTGACTCCGCTCCCCTCCCACTTCTACCATTTGCCCAAGGCTGCCCCACATGACCCTGCTCGTGTATGTATGTGTGTGTGTGTGAGCTCGACTGGTTTTAAACGCAGTATTCATGCGTCCTTGGCCGCATTGACCGTATATCTTCATGTACACATTGCACATTGCCGGACCAACGTCTTTCCCCGATTCTCAAACCCGGTCACAGGAGCTCCGGCGTGCTAGCATGCAGTAATAAAGTGGGCAGAGAGGTGTGTGCGTGTGCATGCATGCGTGTGTGTGTGTGCTTCCGTGCCCCTGCCTCCACTGGTAGTGGGTGTTTAAATTTTGCAGGGTGGCCGGGGCAGCCAGCACCCCCTGATTGGAATGGAAAATGACCTGGAGCCTTTAGTTGTGCCGTTCTCCCTCTCTCACTCTCTCTCTCTCACACACACACACACATAGGGACATAGGGAGGAGGCGTGTCGGCGAGCAAAAAAGGGGGCGGGGACATCAAGAAAAGAGCCTTTAAGCTGTCACCACTCGGCTCTGCGAGTGTAAACGCTCATGGCGTCCTCTCAATGCAGCCCACCGTGTTGGTAGGCACAGCCAGTCGTGAGCGCAGGCACACACACGCACACACACGCACACAGACACACACACGCACGGCTTCACTAAGATGCTTGGAGAGGAAAGGCTATATAGGAGCAACTTCAGGTGTGGGTTTTTTTCCGTTATTCGTTTTGTTTGGGCGAAATCACCATGGCCTCTATTTGTGTGCAGCACACACACACACACACACACACACACGTGCGAGCACTCAGCGAACTCCAGGCGCACTCGGGTCTCAGCAGATCTCGAAGCGATCAAGTGTTTGCGGAGCAGAAAGATGTCATTTGTTCAGTGGCACAGGAAACACACGCTCCCCTCGGACCGCTGCACGGGTTGTGTCTGTCTCAGACAAACACACACACACACACACACACAGGGAAGGTAGTGCACCCAGGCACGTGTTGGCCTCTTTGCTGTCAACACTGTAAGGAAAGTTCATTCCGCTCTGCACATAATTTCCCTGTGGGTCCTGAACTGGCAAGTGGCAGCGCGAGCGCCGCTGCTGTTAGAGGCGGCGCTCCGTTCGCAGCCCTCGGCTTCACTCCCGACTTCTCCAGGCTCCGTTTCAAGGACTCCCTTTCCTGGGAATTTTTTTTTTTTTTTCCCTTCCTCCTCCTTCGACGAGTTTCTTGTTCTCCTCCTCGTCCTCCTCATCTCCCAACCTTTTTTTTCTGTCACGGGGTGAGTGCCAGGATTACGTCTGGAGCTCTGTCCAACAGTCTCCCCGGGTGTCCTCCACATGCTCCAAAAGGAGTGTGTGTGTGTGTGTGTGTGTGTGTGTGTGTGTGTGTGTGTGTGTGTGTGTGTGTGTGTGTGTGTGTGTGTGTGTGTGTGTGTGTGTGTGTGTGTGTGTGTGTGTGTGCGCGCCACAAATGAGATTCGCAGACATTCAGAAGAATTTCTTCTTCTTTTTTTTTTTTTTTTTGGTCACTTCTTGCGCAGCATCAAATTCTAGTGTCAGAACCTTTGTTCGGTTCATCGGTGAAATTCTGCAGTGTTAAATAAGCATGAGGGCAGAGGGCAAAGGTCAAGGGACATTGAATCCTTCATTACTCTCCCGCTGTATTTTTGTAAACAGCTCTGCCGGAGCCTAATATTGTTCATATTTGCAAAGGCTACAGAATAATTCAAAAATGTTCAGGAAAGAAGAGGGTTGTGCAAAAAAAAAAACACGCTCCTCCATCCACAAAGCCGTGTTTCAAGGTTTCGTCTGTCCAGGGTTTTTTTTAATTTTTTTTCTCTCTGCTCTCTGCGTTCATGCGTGCGAGCACTTGTAACCTGACTTAAAAAGGAAGCTGCGGTCACAGGCCAGCGATTATTATTTTTATTTTATTTTTTTTGTCGGGCATGGAAATTGTTCAGCGTCTGTGTTCTCCAGCCCTGAACTTTAGCTATGACAACACTACAGAAGAACACTGGCAAGGATAAAAAGAAAAAAAAAAGAAAAGAAGATAGTAACATCTCCCCCACCTTCCATTTAACTGTGGAAGGAATTTAATAATTTACTCTTAACAAAAAAAATATATATGTATTGCAAAAAAATTCAGAGGAGAATGGGGAGCAGAACATCTCATGGCAAGGATTTTGGCGGTGTTAAAAGTAAATAATGGTTGCAGAATTTAGGCTGGGGAGATATAATTAAAAAAATTCAATAAGTACAATAAAAAAAAAAAAAAAATAGGCCTCCACTGACTGATCCCTTGTATTTTGAGTGTCATCGGATTTATTTGTCATTAAATGCATATAAATGAAAATGATTTTTTTTTGTTGTTGTAATTTCTCTGATTGAGTCTCAAGCCTTTAAATCGCCTCCCCAGAAATCTTTTTCTTTGCTAACTTTCCAAAAAAAAAAGGATGCTGAAACATCCACTCGTGGAAAGTGGGCCTTATGCGATGTCAAAATAGAAACCGGTACCTCTCTGAGGTGAGCGCCACACCATCGCTCCCTCGCAGCTGCCAGGTTTGGTGCCGCCCCCTTCAAAACACGTGGAAGGCAGAAAGAAGGTGTCAGCTTTAGCAGGAAATGAATGTAAAGTCATTCCGCTCACTGGGGTCAATCACGCAAATTTAAATACAATATGAAACCTTGAACACCAGTTAATGATTTCTAATTCAGCGGAGTCACACCATTTCATAAGAAGGTCCTCGTGTCATTTCATTTACCTGATATAGTTTCTGGGGACGAGAATGACTAAGTTTACTCAATCAGGCTAAGCTCGTAATTCGGTTTTCTCGTATGAGCTTCTCTCCTTGTCCCCCTACACATGCGGGTGAGAAAATCGAATTATTGACGAGAACGTGTCCTCCTCCCCACCACTGGGGGGCAAAATCAGTCTTTTCAGCGTGGCGGTATCCGGTTCACCTCCAACGGGAGCGTGACACAACGGTGGTGTAATGTCCGTACTGCTCTTCAATTTAACGAGAGGACTGAAAAGAGTGATTTTGCCCCTGGTGTTGGGGAAGGGCACACAAGGAGAGAAGTCCCGATTAGACGAGAAAACCGAATTATGAGCTCGATTAAGCTCCGCATGTAAACGCAGTCACTGTTAGCAACCTGAGTGAGAGCTAAGCTACAACAGCTAAATGCTATTTGTAGCTGACTTATCACACTTGATGGCTCTGTTGAGGGACGTCATTGATGATCTCAATGGCTGCGTTACGTATTTTTAAGGATCTTTGCAGATGAAATTTCACGCAACATGTACCTAATAATGCACCTATATCGTACCCCGTGCCGCTGTATAGCTAATCAATCCCTGTTGGTGAACTCCATGGTAGTGTGACTGTAGCAGAGATTACACTGAGTGAGCAGCCCGTGGCCTTTCCTTTGCTTCCCACGTTGTTTGGCCCACCTCCTCTTGAAGGCTGCGATCCCGCTGTAATCTCTGCCTTTGCCGAGACTGCGGCCATCCGGGAACAAGTCGCGAGAAGGTGTATCGTTCCTTCGGGTGGTCTCCGGGGTTTGGTCAAGCACTTGCAGGTGGGATCAACGGTTTGTTCTCACGTTTGGCACGAAATCTGAAGGGGAAAACTGAAGAAACG
>NW_027466127.1:160000-167022 GCF_046127955.1 Nelusetta ayraudi | reverse complement strand
GTTAAGCTCGGTCAACTCGGACGGTCAGCGTCTGTGCCTTAAAGCTGTTCTAAAAATAAACACTGAGGGGAAGGGGTGGGGGTGGGGGTCGGGGGGGGGTCAGGTCTGGGCCTCCGCTGAGCTGGCAGGCCGGTTGGTTGGTTGGTTGGTTGGTCTGTCGGCCTCCTTCCTGGACCTCCACCGCCGGGCTGGACTTTGTTTTAAGTCCTGATGGGTCTCCAGTGTGGCTCAGCGTGGTGGCGCTGTTGCTCTCGGCCACATTCCCACCACCACTGATGATCCGACTTCAGTTTGCCTGGCGCCGCTGTTGAGACTTTGCGACTGTGTTCAGATTTAGATCGATTCATTCAGTCCTGAAATTAAGACGCAACTTCTTTTGTAAGATTTCCAACTTGGAAAAGGTCTTTCTCCTCAACCTCATTCCCAGTGACGTGAAGTTTCATTCCATCCATCCATCCATCCATCCAGGGTCAAGGGGGTCACGGGGTGACACCCAGCTTCATCGCAGACACTCACACCTGTGCACACCAGGGAAGGGTTTCCAGTCGACTTCACGTGCATGTCGCTGGAGTGTGGGAGGAAGCTGGAGAACCCGGAGAGAAGCCAGCAGACACAGGGAGAGCATGCAGACTCCACGCAGCCTCAGAATCCAACCTACAACCTTCTCGCTGTGGACCGCATCTCATCTGGATCAAAGATTAATGACCGTCTCCTCTGGTGTGAGAGAAACCTCCTGGCCGTGTCTGGGTCTGAGCAGCTGCTGACAGACTCCACGCCTTCATTACGTCCAACTCTTGCTTTACTCGCCTTCGCCAGTAAAAAGTAAAAACCTCTCCGCCGTTCACAGGTGAACGCTGCCTGTTCTTGCTCTTTATTGTTTAGTCCCCCTCTCCTCTTCCCCTGAGGAAACAGTAGTTTTCATCATCCCAAACAGAAAAAGCCCTTTTCATCTTTTTTTCCCTTGGCCTCCTCCTCCTCCTCCTCCTCCTCCTCCTACCTCCTCTCTGTGCTTGCCAGGTTAATGGCGAGCCTGTTGCGCCAGGATACTGACGGCTATCAGCATCCGTTTGATCACTGAGAGCTGCTCGCTCTCTCTCTCTCTCTCTCTCTCTCTCTCTCTCTCTCTCTCTCTCTCTCTCGGAGGTGGAGAAGGTGGATTGGTAGGGGGGGCGGTTAAGACCCGTGTCTCCCAGTGCGTTTGCTGTGCACCAATTAGCAGAGACAAACACAATGGTTGCATGTTTTCTTGTGTGTGTTTTCCCTCCCTGCCAGCGTCGTCGTCGTGGTGCAGGCTTCCTGCATCAAAGTCTTTCAGTTTTCATCATCTCGGCCTGTGTTCTTTCTCTCTGCGCGCTGCCTGGACGGCTGCGTCGGCCTCCTCTGGTTTCCTCTGGCTGGTGCTGCAGGTCCGGGGCCAGAGGGCAGGATTTGCAGGGGTTGCGTGGCTCACGTGTTGCTCTTGCTGTTGTAGCACTGCACAGCGCCGGCTTCTTCTCAAGTCCCTCTCACACCCGCAGTAGCGATACGTGTACGCAGATGCAAGAAGGTTCACAAGCTTCTGCACTTTAGACCCGGGTCCCAGGTCCTGCCCGCGCACACCAAGCTAATAACTGACGCAAATGCTGACACCAGAGGGCTGAAAGCAAGACAACACATGCATAGAGACGGACTCTGAACTTTATGTGGGTCTTTGTGTTGTTGTTTTTGTTGTGTGTTGTTATTTGTTGTGGGAAAAGCCGCCTATGGACCGGTGTCGAAAATTAGCACAGATGCTAAAAACCCCAAAGCCAAGCATCTGACCTGTCCACTGCGACAGTGGGAGTGTATTTGTGTTGTCCATGCAGTGAGTGAGTGAGTGAGGTGAGTGAGTGAGTGAGGTGAGTGAGGTGAGTGAGGTGAGTGAGGTGAGTGAGGTAGGTGAGTGAGGTGAGTGAGTGAGGTGAGTGAGGTGAGTGAGGTGAGTGAGGTGAGTGAGGTGAGTGAGGTGAGTGAGGTGAGTGAGTGAGGTGAGTGAGTGAGGTGAGTGAGGTGAGTGAGTGAGTGAGTGAGTGAGGTGAGTGAGGTGGGTGAGTGAGGTGAGTGAGGTGAGTGAGGTGAGTGAGTGAGTGAGGTGAGTGAGGTGGGTGAGTGAGTGAGTGAGGTGAGTGGGGTGAGTGAGGTGAGTGGGGTGAGTGAGTGAGTTGGGTGGGTGAGTGAGTGAGTGGGGTGAGTGAGTTGGGTGGGTGAGTGAGGTGAGTGAGTGAGTGGGGTGAGTGAGTGAGTGAGTGAGTTGGGTGGGTGAGTGAGTGAGTTGGGTGGGTGAGTGAGTGAGTGGGGTGAGTGAGTTGGGTGGGTGAGTGAGTGAGTGGGGTGAGTGAGTGAGGTGAGTGAGTTGAGTGAGTGAGGTGAGTGGGTGAGTGAGTGAGTGAGGTGAGTTGGGTGAGTGAGGTGAGTGAGTGAGTGAGGTGAGTGGGGTGAGTGAGTGAGGTGAGTGAGTGAGTTGGGTGGGTGAGTGAGTGAGGTGAGTGAGTGAGGTGAGTGAGTGGGTGAGTGAGGTGAGTGAGTGAGTGAGGTGAGTGAGTGGGGTGGGTGAGTGAGTGAGGTGAGTTGGGTGAGTGAGGTGAGTGAGTGAGTGAGGTGAGTGAGTGGGGTGAGGTGAGTGAGTGAGTGGGGTGAGTGAGTGAGTGAGGTGAGTTGGGTGAGTGAGGTGAGTGAGTGAGTTGGGTGAGTGAGGTGAGTGAGTGAGTGAGTGAGTGAGGTGAGTGGGTGAGTGAGGTGAGTTGGGTGAGTGAGTGAGGTGAGTTGGGTGAGTGAGGTGAGTGAGTGAGGTGGGTGAGTGAGTTGGGTGGGTGAGTGAGTGAGGTGAGTTGGGTGAGTGAGGTGAGTGAGTGAGTGAGGTGAGTGAGTGGGGTGAGGTGAGTGAGTGAGTGGGGTGAGTGAGTGAGGTGAGTGAGTGAGTGGGGTGAGTGAGGTGAGTGAGTGAGGTGAGTGAGTGAGTGAGGTGAGTGAGGTGAGTGGGGTGGGTGAGTGAGTGAGGTGAGTTGGGTGAGGTGAGTGAGTGAGGTGAGTGAGGTGAGTGAGGTGAGTGAGGTGAGTGAGTGAGTGAGTGAGTGAGGTGAGTGAGGTGGGTGAGTGAGGTGAGTGAGGTGAGTGAGTGAGTGAGGTGAGTGAGGTGGGTGAGTGAGTGAGTGAGGTGAGTGGGGTGAGTGAGGTGAGTGGGGTGAGTGAGTGAGTTGGGTGGGTGAGTGAGTGAGTGGGGTGAGTGAGTTGGGTGGGTGAGTGAGGTGAGTGAGTGAGTGGGGTGAGTGAGTGAGTGAGTGAGTTGGGTGGGTGAGTGAGTGAGTTGGGTGGGTGAGTGAGTGAGTGGGGTGAGTGAGTTGGGTGGGTGAGTGAGTGAGTGGGGTGAGTGAGTGAGGTGAGTGAGTTGAGTGAGTGAGGTGAGTGGGTGAGTGAGTGAGTGAGGTGAGTTGGGTGAGTGAGGTGAGTGAGTGAGTGAGGTGAGTGGGGTGAGTGAGTGAGGTGAGTGAGTGAGTTGGGTGGGTGAGTGAGTGAGGTGAGTGAGTGAGGTGAGTGAGTGGGTGAGTGAGGTGAGTGAGTGAGTGAGGTGAGTGAGTGGGGTGGGTGAGTGAGTGAGGTGAGTTGGGTGAGTGAGGTGAGTGAGTGAGTGAGGTGAGTGAGTGGGGTGAGGTGAGTGAGTGAGTGGGGTGAGTGAGTGAGTGAGGTGAGTTGGGTGAGTGAGGTGAGTGAGTGAGTTGGGTGAGTGAGGTGAGTGAGTGAGTGAGTGAGTGAGGTGAGTGGGTGAGTGAGGTGAGTTGGGTGAGTGAGTGAGGTGAGTTGGGTGAGTGAGGTGAGTGAGTGAGGTGGGTGAGTGAGTTGGGTGGGTGAGTGAGTGAGGTGAGTTGGGTGAGTGAGGTGAGTGAGTGAGTGAGGTGAGTGAGTGGGGTGAGGTGAGTGAGTGAGTGGGGTGAGTGAGTGAGGTGAGTGAGTGAGTGGGGTGAGTGAGGTGAGTGAGTGAGGTGAGTGGGGTGAGTGAGTGAGGTGAGTTGGGTGAGTGAGGTGAGTGAGTGAGTGGGGTGGGTGAGTGAGTGAGGTGAGTTGGGTGAGGTGAGTGAGTGGGGTGAGGTGAGTGAGTGAGGTGAGTGAGTTGGGTGAGTGAGTGAGGTGAGTGAGTGAGGTGAGTGGAGTGAGTGAGTGAGGTGAGTGAGGTGAGTGAGGTGAGGTGAGGTGAGGTGAGTGAGTGAGGTGAGGTGAGTGAGGTGAGTGAGGTGAGGTGAGGTGAGGTGAGTGGGGTGGGTGAGTGAGTGAGGTGAGTGAGGTGAGTGGGGTGAGTGAGTGAGGTGAGTTGGGTGAGTGAGGTGAGTGAGTGAGTGGGGTGGGTGAGTGAGTGAGGTGAGTTGGGTGAGGTGAGTGAGTGGGTGAGGTGAGTGAGTGAGGTGAGTGAGTTGGGTGAGTGAGTGAGGTGAGTGAGTGAGGTGAGTGGAGTGAGTGAGTGAGGTGAGTGAGGTGAGTGAGGTGAGGTGAGGTGAGGTGAGTGAGTGAGGTGAGGTGAGTGAGGTGAGTGAGGTGAGGTGAGGTGAGGTGAGTGGGGTGGGTGAGTGAGTGAGGTGAGTGAGGTGAGTGAGGTGAGGTGAGGTGAGGTGAGTGGGGTGGGTGAGTGAGTGAGGTGAGTTGGGTGAGGTGAGTGAGTGAGGTGAGTGAGTTGGGTGAGTGAGTGAGGTGAGTGAGTGAGGTGAGTGGAGTGAGTGAGTGAGGTGAGTGAGGTGAGTGAGGTGAGTGAGTGAGGTGAGTGAGTGAAGAGGCCTCTCAGGTTGGACCACCTCGCTCCAGTCGTGCTCATTTTCTCCGGCTTGTGTGTTTTTATTTCTTTGCAGACGGTCGGAGGAGGAAGTGGACATGGACAAGGTGACGGCCGCCATGGTGCTGACCAGCCTCTCCACCAGCCCGCTGGTCCGCAGTCCCCCTGTCAAAGTCAACGGTGAGAGTCTCAAGCATCCGAGCATCCGGGCCCGCCTTCAGGCCCAAAGACGGATCAGAACCGCAGCAGACGCTCACGTCTCGCCTCTCTTCTGTTAGATTTCAATTGATTTCAGTTGAAAAAAAAACCCCACTCATTCGAAGTCAGACTGAGATCTGTCTTCAAAGAGAAAACAATCTAATTCATGCTTTCATAGAGAAATAAAGGATTACCGTTGGGTTTAACTTCTTTTATGAAGTGAGGGCCTGGAAGCTGCACGTTGGCTCAACATCTGCTGCTTCCTTCAGATCGATGACCACTGGCAAATACACTGAGCCTTCAACTTAGCACACACACACACACACACACACACACACACACACACACACACACACACACACACACACACACACACACACACACAGCCCAGATCCAGCCGCAGCCTCTAGTTGATATTGTCTCGCTTTGGAGCCGATTTTCATTCCCTCACAGCTGTTATCTGCTCAACACATGTGGAAGCCCCCCAACCCAACCCACCAACCCCCCCTCACCCCCCCTCACCCCCCCCCCCACCCACCCCAGTTTGATAAATTACCGCCACCTGCTGTGCTGCGAGGATTGGCTCATCAGCCGCTTCCACAAAGACTCTGGATCTCGGCCACGCAGGACCGCCGAGCTTCCAGCGGCGGCCGTCACGTCCAGCCGACCAGCACACACACACACACACACACACACACACACACACACACACACACACACACACACGTCATTAGATTTCAAATGCGCATCACACACGCGTCATGCACAGGTGCCCGGAAATTGATTTTTCTTTTTTTCCTCCCTCCTCTTCCTCCTTCCCCTCCTCCTCCACCCCCCACCCCCCCATCCCCCCTCCTCCTCCCTTCAAATACCCGCCGAGCAGCTTTAATCCGATGGAAGTCACAGAGACGTCACAGCCGCGTGCACATACTGAAGAAGATCACACAATTTGCACTGGCACCAGTGCACTCGTTCTGGAACGTTCTGGTTGCACGGCTGGCCGAGCGGCTGCAGCAGCAGCGGCGGCAGCAGCAGCAGCAGCGGCAGCAGCAGCAGCAGCAGCGGCAGCAGCAGCTGACATTCATGTGTAATTATCTGCTGTGTGACATGGCCTCGGTTCAAAAACTTTCATCAACGGCTTTTCTGTGCTTCTCCACAGTCTGCCAGATATTTCTGTGAGCCCCACATTTAACCCCCCCCCCCACCCTCCTTTTTAAAGATTGCAAACGAGTTCTTCTTTTATTCCGCACAATGCGATCAAACGGAAGCTGCACCGACTGCTTGAAGCTTCCAACAAAAACACCCTGACTAAACTTTTTCTTAACCCCCTGCCTCTCACTCTTTTACTCTTTTGCACACACACACACCGAAAGACACACACACACCAAAACACTCACGCACCAAAACACACACTCACTCACACACGCACTCACGCAGACACGTAGATCCTCGCTAAACTTCTCCGCAGCCTTCGCTGCTTTTTGTGGCTTTGATCTGGAAAAACAAAACCCAGACCTTGGAAGGTCGACAAAGTAACTTCTCGCGTGGCGGCGTCGCTCCGCCGTGTGAAGTGCAAATGCCGCCGCCGGCGTCTAATTGCGGAGCCGCCGGGAGGAGAGGAAGCAGCCCAAACCTTCTCTCTGCAGGTCGTCCCTTCAGATCTTCCTCACCGTTTCTTCCTCTTCTTTCTCTCCTCCTCCTCCTCCTCCTCCCCCTCCCAGAGGGCCTGAGCGGCTCGTGGAAGGACAACGGCTCGGCGGGCCCCTTCACGCCCTCCAGCAACAGCTCGTCGGGCGGCTACTGGAGCTGGTCGGGCCCCAGCGACCAGTCCAACCCGTCCACGCCGTCGCCGCCCCTCTCGGCCGAGGGCTTCAAGCCGCTGCGGGCGCCCAGCCTGGCCGGCGTGGGCCAGAGCTCGCTGGGCGGCGAGGACCCCAGCCTGGACGAGCAGGACGGCAGCAGCCTGCTCTTCGACGAGCCCATCCCCCGCAAGCGCAAGGTGGGCACGGAGCCGGGCGGGCGGCGGGCGGCGGGCGGCGGGTGGCAGGCG
>NW_027466127.1:137500-157500 GCF_046127955.1 Nelusetta ayraudi | reverse complement strand
CAACAACAGCAGAAACATCAGCAGCAGCAGCAGCAGCAACAACAGCAGCAGAAACAGCAGCAGCAGCAGCAATAACAACAACAGCAGAAACAGCAGCAGAAACAGCAGCAGCAGCAGCAGCAGCAGTAGCAGCAGCAACAGCAGCAGAAACAGCAGCAGCAGCAGCAGCAGAAACATCAGCAGCAGCAGCAGCAGCAGCAGCAGCAGCAGTAGCAGCAGAAACAGCAGCAGCAGCAGCAGCAGAAACAGCAGCAGCAGCAGCAGCAGAAACAGCAGCAGCAGTAGCAGCAGCAGCAGCAGCAACAACAGCAGCAGAAACAGCAGCAGAAACAGCAGCAGCAGCAGCAGCAGAAACAGCAGCAGCAGTAGCAGCAGCAGCAGCAGCAACAACAGCAGCAGAAACAGCAGCAGAAACAGCAGCAGCAGCAGCAGCAGAAACAGCAGCAGCAGTAGCAGCAGCAGCAGCAGCAACAACAGCAGCAGAAACAGCAGCAGAAACAGCAGCAGCAGCAGCAGTGATCTCTCTCTCTCTCTGGGCCCTGCAGGCGCAGCTGTGACTCGGACTGCAGTGATGGGGAGGAGGACTTCTACTACACGGAGATCAAGCTCAACACGGACTCGGTGGCAGACGGCCTGAGCAGCCTGTCCCCCGTGTCGCCGTCCGTCCTGTCCCCGCCCCCCGCCCCCTGCCCCCTGCCCCCCCTCGGCCAGCAGGCCGACCCCCACCGGCCGCAGCAGCAGCATCAGCAGCAGCAGCCGCAGCCCGCCGACACCAGGGAGCCTCACGCTGCCACCGCCGGCACCACGCCGCTCAGCCGCTCAGCGCCCAGCGCACTCTACCTCATACACACTGACCACGCCTACCAGGTCAGCACACACACACACACACACACACACACACACACACACAGCCATCAGGGTCCTCATTACACTCATTACGTTTCACAGTGTTTACCAAAGTAACACAGTGGTGATGTCACAGCCGCTCTCTGCGTTCTATATTTCCACACACACATATATATATATATAAACAAAACATTGACCTGTGACCTTTGACCTGTGACCCCCCCAGGCCACGGCTCCAGTGTCCATCCCATCCAGCAGCAGCAGCAACGGCTCGGCCAGCAGCTTCGCCCCCACCAACGGCTCCACCTTCAGCATCTCCTGGCAGTCTCCACCCGTCACCTTCACCGGGAACATGGTGAGGAGGAGGAGCACGCACACACACACACACACACACACACACACACACACACACACACTCACACTCTCACTCACTCAGTCACCCACTGGTTGTCAGCAGCTTCTGCTCATGTCTGCCCCCTGCAGGTGTCTCCCAGTAAGAGTCAGGGCTTCGCTGAGCAGCGCTCGCAGACCATCGCCGCCCTCTCGTCTCCTCCCAGAGCCTCCAGCGCCATCAGGTGCGAGGCCGCCGCCCACACTGGCAGTCCCCTCACTCAGACCCCCCCCCCCCCCCCCACTGGTTTCACCAGTCTTCTCTCTCTCTCTCTCTCTCTCTCTCTCCATAGCCGGAAGGTTCGTGGAGAAGGCAAGAAGTGCCGCAAGGTGTACGGGATGGAGAACCGCGACATGTGGTGCACCGCCTGCCGCTGGAAGAAGGCCTGCCAGAGGTTTACCGACTGAGGAGGAGGAGGAGGAGGAGCAGGGGGAGGAGGAGGAGCCGGAGGAGGAGAGGCGTGGCTTTGCATGCGTTCCTTTTTTGTTTTTTTTTTGTTTTTTTACCTTTTCCTTCCTCCAGCTCAACGCCTTCGACTGTCAGCCCAGTTCAGCTCAGCTTAGTTCACTTCAGTTCAGTTCATCTCGGCCCGGCCCGGCCCGGCCCGGCTCGGCTCGGCTCGGCTCCTGGACTCGATCATTCCAGCCGTGGAGCGAAACCAAAGGACAGTGGAGTCACATCCCACCTCGCCGCCCGGCCAGGATTCCCGCTGACGGCCTCGCCATTCCCAACGTTCCCAACTTTCCCACCACCTCCCCTCCCCCTCACGCCCGCCAGTGCAGCTAAACAGTGTAAAAAGCAGAAGAAGAAAACAGAGATTTAAAGATTTATCTTGTTTGTTTTTTTGGGTTTGTTTTGTATCTGATGTTTGAAGGCTCAGTGTTGCAGCTCCGTCTTTCCGTCCCGCTCTGCCAAGGAACGGCCAAAATCTCTCTTCTGTCTTTCTTTCTTTCTTCCTTCCTCTCTTTTTTTTCTTTTTTTCTTTTGTCCTGCGTTTCGTCGCAAGGAGATGAAAGAAGAGAACCTCCAGCTTTTCCAAGAGGACTCGGCTCAGCCGTGTTTTTTTTTTTCTTCTTCTTGAAGAACATCCTGAGAAACACAGAGGTGGAACCACCAGGTTCTCCTCTCCTCCTCGTCCTCCTCCGGTCCTTCCGTAGCGTCTGCGCTCGTCTCTCGTTCCTCGTCCACCCGCCTCCCTCACCTGCTGACAGCGCCCCCTGCTGGGCGGCTCGCCGCAGCGCCCAGTTGCACACAATGGAGAGAGAGAGCGATGGCAAGAGAGGAGAGACGATGCAGGTCAACAATCAATGCAAAAAATAGAAAACAGAAGAAGACAAAGACCCAGCAGGGACAGAAAGCCGATGGAGTTTCTCACCTCCAGCAGCAGCAGCAGCAGCAGCAGCAGCAGCAGCAGCAGAAGATGACTGCAACTTTTCGTCCAGTCGCTTGATTTTTGTTTTTTTCAAATCAGGGACGTGGTTGGAAAGAAAGCGACAAACCAGCAGCTACAGACTCCAAGCAGGCACAGCACCGTCCCAGCAGCAGCTTCACTTCACACAGCCAAAACCTGAGAGCTTCATCAGCTCCTGCAGCTCCTGCAGCTCCTCCAGCTCCTGCAGCTCCTCCAGCTCCTCCAGCTCCTCCAGCTCCCACCTGCAGATGTTCCTCTGTCTTCTGTCATCCTCCTTCCTTTTCTTCCTTTTCTTCCTTTTCTCTTTTCTGTCTCTCTGCAAGGCAGCCAGACTGTTAGCTTGGCTTTAATCGTCGTCAACAGTCGTTGTTGTGTCACTTCCTGGTTGTGCTGGAATGATGGCAATGACGATGGATGTCAGCAGCAGCATGCCAGGAGAGAAAACACACGAAAAAACAAAAACAATTACAAATTTTTCATTTTTTTCAAAAAAGAATCTTTGGTTGGTGACAAACAGTGCAGCCGCCCTCCGCCTGACCCCCCCCCCCCCACCCCCCCTCCTTCAAGGGAACCAAAATTATCATCTGCATTATTATTTTGTGTGTGTGTGTGTCCCACAGCACTCAGTGCTGGTTGAAGTCGCTTCTTTTGTTGTCGTAACTCACAATTTTTCTCGACGAGAGAGAAAAAAAAGTCTAAATTTCTTTTCTTTTTTTTTTTCTTTTTTGTAAATTATCTGAATGTATTTATTGAATCCATTTCCCGTCTGCTTGTTTGGCTCCCAGACAGGAAACTAAAAGCATCTGGCCAACTGGCTCACAGCACAAGCTGTGATGTCACCAGGGGAGGGGGGGATTTTATTTTTTATTTTTTTATTTTTTGGGGGGGGGGGCGCATTCCATTTCGTTCGCAGCCAAATTGATGTGATGATGAAACTTGTTACTGAAGATTGAAGATGCCGCTGGTGCTGCTGCTGCTGCTGCTGCTCGGCCACTGAGTGACTTCTCTCCTTTTCTGCATTTTTTTTGTTGGTGTTACGATCTGATTTTTCTTTAATTGTTCGGACTCACACATTTTCAAGCTGGACCTCAGGTTCTGGAAGTGACGGCAGCTGAGGAACACAGATAGTGGCCGGCAGTCATTTTCCTGTCTTTGCGTTCCCGATCCCTCCATGTACAACTTGTTTCCCCCCCCCCACCCCTCTCTGCACGGCTTTGGCCAGGCCGCTCGCTGCAGCGCCACCTAGTGGGAGAGGTAGAGAGACGGGTGGTTCTGGTGCCGCTGAGCGTCCAACCCGAGAATCGTTTGGGCTTCAAACGTTTCCGCCGTTTTATCCCGCGGACGCATCGTCGCTTGAGAGAAGATAAAATCTACCTGGAGGCAAAAAGCAAAATGAACAAAAAAAAAACTTTCTAGGTTTCCAGACAAATACATTTTTTTATGTCTTTATTCCATATACATATACATATACATACATATATATATACATATATATATATATATATATATGATGAATATTATTCTGCTGTTTCTGTTCTCATGTTCTGATGGATGCAGTTTGTCATCCCTACTTCCAGAGGTGTGACTGTCACGCCCCCTGCTGGAGCTCCTTCACGGCGCTGTGCTCAGTGAATAAATAAATAAATAAATAAATAAATAAAAGAGGCAAAAACAAAACACGCCTGATGAAAAACAAATCACTCCTTTATCTCATTTCCAGTCTCTGCGCTCCCAGGCTGCCTTTCAATTAGTTTGATTGACAGCTGCGTGTGTTTGCACGGGCGGTGAAGGAGCCCCCTGCTGGTGCCTCTGGACCCCCTCACCCCTCCCCTCCCCTCCCCTCCCCCATCTAAAAGCCTCCAGCGCTTTGCTTTCTTCTGCTCTTTTTTTTTTCCTTTTGTTTAATATTGTCGGTGCAGCTGTGCAGGTTGTGGGAGGGTCCTGACAGACACACCTGGGGGGGGGGGGGCAGGGGTCAGGGGTCAGGGAGGTGTCCAGAACCTGTGTGAGTCCCCCCTCGACGCCATTGTTGTGTTGCAGCGCCGAGAGCAGCCGCACAACTACACACACACACACACACACACACACACACACACAGTGACCTGCGTCACTCTCACTGCGCACACACAAGGTTCACATACATCTGTGTGTGTGTATCTTTACATATATACATACACACACACATCCCCTGACCCTCCATCACCGTGGTGCTTCATCATGTCTGTGTGCAGACTCCTCCTCCTCCTCTGCTGGTGGTGGTGGGCAGGGAGGAGCTAAAACACCGGAGGCCTGTTGGATGGTCGGTGAGGGCGTCGCCCACAAACTAATCCCGCCTTCAGTTTCCCTTTGTCCTCGCAGCGGCAGCACTTCCAGGCAGCTAATCCTCAGACAGTTCTCTCTGCTCCCATTGGGCCGGAACATTAGGAATCATATTCATGCTAATAAGCTAAGCCGCAGTCTCTGGGCCTCCACTCTCTCTCTGCTGCCGCCCCCTCGGTGAGGAGCTCTGGGATTTGTTTGTGGGCCCCGCCCCTTCGACATCCCAGGTGTCCAATCGGCACCGGGTGCTTAGTATTGTGGCGCTGTGGCATGTGGCTGGGAGGGGGCGGGGACTGAGGTGCTACGCCCCCCCCCCCCCCCCCCACTGCCCGCCATGTGACCTGCTGACCTTTCGCCGTCTCCGTCTCCATCCTGTACGCCATGTCATGCTGTCCAACATGAGAATAAAAACACCCTGCCTCAAGTCTGACCAGTGTCCTGGCCACCAGTCAGCCAGCCAGCCAGCCAGTCAGCTAGTCAGTCAGTTAGCCAGTCAGTCAGCCAGCCAGTCAGTCAGCTAGTCAGTCAGTCAGTCAGTCAGCCAGTCAGTCAGCCAGTCAGCTAGTCAGTCAGTTAGCCAGTCAGCCAGCCAGCCAGTCAGTCAGTCAGTCAGTCAGCCAGTCAGCTAGTCAGTCAGTTAGCCAGTCAGTCAGCCAGTCAGTCAGCCAGTCAGCTAGTCAGTCAGTTAGCCAGTCAGTCAGCCAGCCAGTCAGTCAGTCAGTCAGTCAGCCAGCCAGCCAGCCAGCCAGTCAGCCAGTCAGCCAGCCAGTCAGTAAACCAGTCAGTCAGCCAGTCAGCTAGTCAGTCAGTCAGTAAACCAGTCAGCCAGTAAGCCAGCCAGCCAGTCAGTAAACCAGTCAGTCAGCCAATCCAAAACTCTTACCACATTCTTATTGTCACTCTGATTGGTTGGTTTGTTTGTGTTTACTTCAGCCGTGTGATTCATGGAGAAAATTTAATGTCAAAGCTCAACTAAAATCCCCCCCGACCGCCCCACCCCCCGACCCCCCCACCCCCCCACCCCCTCCTCATTGTTGAATACAAACGTCTTCATTCTCATTAAAAAGAAAAAAAACCACCAAAAACCGCTGCGCTGGATGAATTTACAACCTGTTGGTTTTGTCGTCGCTAATCAACGAGCCGTTCGATGCCACCAGGGCAGCAGCAGCAGCAGCAGCAGCAGCAGCGGCAGCAGCAGCGGCAGCAGCAGCAGCAGCAGCAGCAGCGGCGGCAGCAGCCTCACCTCCTCCCTGACGGGATGGTTTAAGCGTGGAGCAGCCGGAGGGGCCGCATCCTGAGCCGGATCTGAATACTGATGAGCTCCACGGCTCTCCAGCTATTATTCGCCCCCCCCCCCCCCCTCTAACCCCGCCTCCACTACGTCTCCGCTGATTAAACAGTCGGGCCGTGATTTATAAAGTTGAAAAACAACATTACGGTGCTCATGGACGCTGTAAATATGAGCTCCAGTGCACCGAGCGTGCGCTGTTAGCAGCAGCAGCAGACAGTTTTATTAGCTCCAGTCTGCCCCCCCCCCACCCCTCTCCCACCACCTCTATCGATATTCCAAAACACGGATACAACTTGTTTGCGGCAGTTACGAGGCGACGCCGTATTTTTCCGGGCGGAGGTCGACGTCGTATATTCAGATGAACGCAGCCTGCGAACAGAACCTCCAGACCTGCCAGTGTTTACTGGGCGTCTGTTGGACTTTAAAGACGTCCGGATTATTGAGGGGGAAGTCTTTGGTCTTTCGCCGCTCTTTCTTTTTTTTTTTTTGTCCCTCGTCAGCCCTCTGTGATGTCACAAGGGGTCTGGTTTCTTCACTTGGGAGGTCCGGCACAGCAGCAGCGGTCTGGGTCGTTAAGCTAAAACCCAGCGTATATTTTTTTTTTTTACGCTGCAAGCTGTCAACAGAGGGCTAAAGGTGCTAACAGAAGAAAATGCCTGAATTGCCCGAGTATTAAAAAAAAACATTTCTTTGGCAGGAAGCTGCAAACAGAGGGCTAAACATGCTGGTTTTCCATCTAGTCCAGATTTTTAGATTTCAGAAAGAATCACAAAATACTTCTGATGTGTGACCTTTTGACCTTTGACTTTCTCGCTTACCGTTGACCTCGCTTCGCTCTGTAACCACACTAACCCCCCCGCCCCCCCAACCCGTGTCGGCGCCTCCTGGTGTTGCCCACGTGCTCTCAGCCACAGTCAGGAGGAGGTCAGGAGGAGGTCAGGGAGGAGGTCAGGGAGGAGGTCAGGGAGTCAGGAGGAGGTGAGGAGGAGGTCGGGGCGTTTGTTCCGCATTTTGTTTGTGGGAAATGTGAGGATTTCAACGTGGACGGGAAAAACTCTTCTATTTTCTTGTTGGATGCGAGCCGCAGCGGCGCTGTCGTCCAGAATGTGCCTTGACGAGAGTCTCCAGCGGGTTTTCCCGTGCGTGTGGAAGCCGAGCGGAGCGTCGAGCATCGGGGACGCAACGTCTCCTGTGCCGAACGGACGGACGGACATTTTTTTTTGTGATAGGAAAATAATTAGAAAGTAAAAAAAAGAACTATTGCGTTTCGAGGCCCCTCTGTCGCCCCCTTGCTGTGGTTTCCGGGACGACGTTGCAAAAGTCCAGGAGCGACTTCTTCGACCCTTTTCCCCGGTTCCGTGTTTCTTCCGTGTCTGTGAGCTTTTCCTCCGTCCCTCCTCTCCTTTCCTTCTTCAAGGGCTTGTAGATAAAAACGTGTGTGTCGCCGTAAAGAGTCGCCGTGTTTCTTCACTTCTCTTTTGCTTTTTGCTTTTTTTTTTTTCTTCTTTTTTTTTTTGTGTGCAACTTATCAAACAAATGTTTGGTCGGGAAAGTCAACGGGGCCTCGCTCGGCAACGCAGCACGTCCGGCAGCCAGCTGAGATGATCCTCCTCATTATTTTTATTAGATTTTTTTCCGGAGCCGACGTGGTGACAAAAAGAGAAGAAGAAAAAAAACGCTCTTGAGGGCGGGAATGCAATTCTAACTGGGAAATGTGACCCAAACTAATGATAAATACATAGACCAATAAACCATGGAGCTCCGCTGGGTCTTACCTGGGATATGCAACAGGGGGCGCTGTGGAGCCCTCTCCTGGATCATCTCAGCAGCTGCCGTTAAATCATGTAAAACCTCAACAACTCAAAGACTGTCGCACTGGATTTCTAACGCTCTTTTCAAACACTATAAATATATTCTAAAAAAAAAAAAAAAAAAGTAAAAAAGAAGATATATATATACAGATAGATATACACACAAAACACACTCTTATATATAAATACTATATGCTCTGGTCTAACTGTATTTTTTAAATGCTGCATGTGCATGCAAAAGAAGAACCCGTATGAGATGTGTGACTTTCTGTCGGTGTTTCCTGGTCGACGCTCTGCTTGCAGCCACGGGGTCGGGAGGGGCTTTTATTCTGAAGGGTCACGGGACTTCCTGCCAGCAGCGGGTTTTTTTTTTGTTTGTTTTTTT
Source organism: Nelusetta ayraudi (assembly GCF_046127955.1). Lineage (NCBI taxonomy): Eukaryota > Metazoa > Chordata > Actinopteri > Tetraodontiformes > Monacanthidae > Nelusetta > Nelusetta ayraudi. The sequence goes on along the minus strand of NW_027466127.1, from coordinate 149,046 downwards.
CCCCCGCTTGCCGAGGTTTCCCTGGTGCGTGCAAGGCTCCCTTTAGCACAGTTTAGTACCGTCGTTTTGCACTTCCTGGACCGCGACAATATTGTTTAGATTTTGTGTTTTTAAGCTGCCTGTGACTTACCGGAGCTACCGCTAGCCGCCGCTGCATTTTTTTATATAAAGTTGTACGACTTTTCAGAGGTCTGACCACAACTCTGGTGCTTTTCAAGTAAACAGCAACAGTTTGTCACACAAAAAAATAGCACAACCCAGCTGTAAACGGCGATTTGAAACGTGCTGCCCTAGCTGGGGGCCTGGCGGCGCTAGCTAGCTTAGCTTTTGAAAAGTGAGGGCTGTTCTGTGATGTTCATCCGTCACCTCACACGACCAAAATCTTCTTTGTAGGTTTTAAACTACTGGGTTTATTATTTTTTTTTTTTAGCACCAGTCATCTTAATCACAGAAAAAAAAAGACTTCTGGCTGCTCCCTGTCCCGTCAGCTCCAGCAGAGCCACGTTTTATGCGTTTTATCTCCGCTCGAAGCCTCTAAATGTAAAAAAGAAAACAAAGAAAAAAGTTTTACTGAGTGTTTTTTCAGGCTGTAAACGAACCCCTCCCACCCCCACAAGCTCATTGTCTGTTTGCAGAAACGTGCACACCGTGAACGGGGTTGGAAGTTATGACGCAGCCCCTCCCCCAGCCCCTCCCTCTTTTAGCTTAAACCGCGCCGTTTGAGGAGAGTTTACGTGGCAAAGTGAAGCCTTGTTCAGTTTCACTGCAGCTTTTCTCCGTTGTTGGGAGTTTTAGAGGACGTGACGAGCAATAGTCGGACTTTTGGGGCAATATGTGTGGCCGTTGGTTAGCACCCAAGCTAACGCAAAGCTAGCAGACCTTTGCGTGGCAATGGTGGAACTTTGAGCCTCGTCGGCTAACACACTGTAGGAGAATATGAGAGTGGCGTTGTAGTGAAGACATTTCCTTCTAAATGTGTTTTCCAGGAAGTACGCCGGACCCTGTTAGTTTTCTGTTGGTTTATGCTGCGTCTGGTCTGGTCTGGTCTGGTCAGATCTGGTCTGGATCAGATCTGGTCTGGTCTGGTCTGGTCCGGTCAGATCTGGTATGGTCTGGACTGGTCTGGTCTGGTCAGATATGGTCTGGTCCGGTCTGGTCTGGTCAGATCTGGTCTGGTCTGGATCAGATCTGGTCTGGTCTGGTCTGGTCAGATATGGTCTGGTCCGGTCTGGTCTGGTCAGATCTGGTCTGGTCTGGATCAGATCTGGTCTGGTCTGGTCTGGTCAGATATGGTCTGGTCTGGTCAGATCTGGTCTGGTCAGATCTGGTCTGGTCTGATCTGGTCATATTCAGCTGGAGTTCCACCAGGCCAATCAGCATCCTTTAAGGAGAAAGGGGTGGCGCTCACAGCTATCCACATCCCCTAAAGTCCGACATTCCTGCGCTGACTGGAGCGGACGGACTGACAGATGTTGAGGCCTTTAAGTGAGCCGATTGGGACCAGCCCCACCCCCTCTTCCTGCCCCTCCCCCACCCCCACCACCATCAGCAGCGTTGAGGGTTGTTGAATTATTCATTTTTTGAAGCATCTGATGTGCTAATAAATCATTTCATCTGATCTCCAGTGCATATACGGTCTCACACACACACACACACACACACACACACACACAGGGCTTCTGGGTTTATAAACATATATACACATTCCCTTCCTCCACCTAATTGCAGGAAACATTAAATGTCCTCAGCCTCTCTGGTGAGATTAGAATCATTTCTGCCTCCTCCAATCAGGACGGTCCTCGATCCGAAAAATTTAAATTTCTTTGTTTTTTATGTTGTCGAACGCAGCTTCTGTTGCTTGTGTTTCACCTTTCAGCAAAACCCACTTGTTTTTCCAATTGCATTTATGCAGATATGACACAACCCGGAGGCCGGCACACCCACACGCACGCACACACACACACACACGCACACACACTTACTTGCTTGGGGTGGAAAAAGGTGTGGAAGCCAACAGTGTCACATTGTGTCTCTGCCACCGTGCGGCTTCCTGCTGCTGCTAACATATGTTAGCAGCAGGCTTCAGGTCTCATCTGATGATGGTGATGGTGATGAAGATGATGATGATGATGGTGATGATGATGATGATGGAAGGTTTCCTGGTCCTGAAGCACTTTAGATGCTTGCAGTTTGTGTGTGTGTGAGATGAAGTGTGTTTCACGTGACAGCCTGAGGTTTTAAAGGCCATCTGTTAGCGTGTAGCGTCGTTAGCTTGTGCGAGCACCGGCGACTTGGTTCAGTTCTCTCTCCCCTCCACTGATCTCTTCCTCACACACACACACACACACACACACACACACACACACCGCCGGCAACATTATAGCACCGCTCTCATTTTTTTTTTTTACGGGGCTAAGGATAGGGAGGCTAGAAGAAAGCTAGCGGCGGCCTTAGACTCCTCCCACTTCTGTAAACAGCCAACTGTGTAACATTTTCATCCGGCAACGGAGACGGCTTGTTTTCCTTGTGCTAAATGGAGCTAAGCTAACCAAATGCTAAAGAGATGGGACATGGCAGCATTTTACTGTGGGGGGGGGGGAAGCCATGACGGACGGCGGGAGGTTATATTGCGTGTATTTTGTCAGTTGTCCCGCCCCCCCCCCCCCTTCCCAGAAGGAAAGACAAACTACTCGCCACAACAAGCCATGTTGGAAATGAATGTTCACTTTATTTCTTTGTGCAGCAAAAGTTTCAGCGTAATTTCTCACACACACACACACACACACACACACAGTCCGTACTGAGCGTCCGTCATTGTTACCACAAACACACAAAGCACTTGCAATATGTATATCACAGAGTATACTCTTTTACACCAATGATGTTTTCTTATATTATTCTTTTTATTTTCACTCGTCGATCAAACGGATTCTATGAATATGAGGATTGTTTTTTCTCAAAGAAGAATCTATAAACGCTGACTGTTAACTTCTGTACCTTTCTGTTGAGTTTTTTTTAAAACTTCGATATGTGTCTGTAAAAAAAAAACAAAAAAACAAAAATGATATATAAAAAAAAAAACAACCCTGCCTCTGTTCTTGTTGTAAATGGTGTTTACTGATGAGTTCTGGTGCTGTTGTTGACTCTGTGTGCAGTTTAGACCAAACCGTCCTCCAGGGGGCGATCCTGGGCGACTCTGGTCACGACTCAATAAAGATTTCTTGGGCAGCTGTTTGTTAGCCACTGTCGCTGTGTCTTCTCTGCTCGGAAAAACAAAACAAAAAAACAACAACACACATTTAGCCCTGTGTTTACAGCCAAATGAAATCAGTGGTACGAGTGCGCTGGCGGTCCGGAGGCAGAGTGGTCGGCCTGGAGACCGGGAGGTTGAGGGTTCCGTCTCCAGGGGGGTTAGATCACTGGTTGCCATGTGTCACGACCTCAGGGTCACATTTGACAGCCTTTGGGATGTGACAATCAGTCGGATTTTACCTTTGTGACATCACAGTGGGCTTATTTCCAGACTTTTATTTCTCTCTCTTTTTTTTTTTTTTGTTGCAAAAATAAGTGCAAAAAGCAAAAGTAATTTAATTTTAACTCTTTTGTTTTCTTCTTTTCTGGGGATTCACTGACAGGAAACAGATGACATGTGTTTAAATATTATCTGGAAATGTATACATCACTACCAGTGTTGGGAGTAACGCATTACAATAATTACGAAATGACAGTAATACTAGTATGTATGACTGATAACATTATACCCGCTACAATATAAGTTACGCGCGTTATAGCGCATTTTAGCATAATTAGCTTTATAAAGAGACTTTACTCCTCTGCTCTGCTAACAATATTTTTCCCCCCCTCCCACCAACACCGCGGCTCGCGAGCAGACGGCAGACGTCCCGACAACACGTGGTAAAGTGCCGCGAGTCAGAGCTATTTCCGGTGCTGACAGACACTGCCGGAAGCTGACAGTTGAGATGACAACCGAGTTGACGTCCTCGCGATGGGCATTATTCGCCCATTATTTTCAGTTCCTCAGAGAGAAGGAAAAGAACAGAATAGTAAAATGAAAACTGTCGACAATGAAAAAGAGCACGAGTAGCCTAAAGAAACACCTGGGCCGTTGCTAAGCTAACACCAAGCTAAGAGAGAGAGAGAGCGATGCACCTGTGGAGAGGGGAGTGAAAACAGAGGACGACCATACGTCACCGGGGCACGTGCCACAGTATTGATCTGCAGTGCCCCAGTAAAAATGTCACCAATAAAAATAAATAACAATGCGCACATGGCTACTTAATATGGTAATTTATTCACGTGGAGCAACTTCGGCTGATTTATACTTCTGCGTCAACTCGAAGTCCCGAGAGAGAGAGAGAGAGAGAGAGAGAGAGAGAGAGAGAGAGAGAGAGGCGCGCGATGTGAAGCAGCTGCGTGAGGTAGGTAAACGTTAGCCGACAACAACTTGTTGAATATATTATTATATTATTTAGATTTTGATTTGACTCGACCAGGATTCCTCCTCGATGGATACCCGGAAGTTCTTCGCCCGCAGCAGGGATAAAGCCGCGAGGAACGAGAGAGGTAAAATGAAGTCCTCGCTAGCTAGGCAGCGTAAGTCTGTCTGAAGTTAATGCTAACTCGCTAACGTGATTCCTTGTCATCAAGACAACCCTATGAATTTGCTGTACGAGCTGTGACGAGCTGTCAGTCGGACCCGAGGGGACTTTCCGGTTCTAACGGTGGCATAATGTTGGTGATGGTCTGCCGGTTCTGCTCAGGACCTCTGTATCGATGATGGATTTGAGTTAGCTTGTGCTAGTTGGCAGATGCAGCCTACGGATGGTGCGCTGCTTCTCCAATGGTCACTCTTCAGGGAGGAAAACATTTTTCAAGTCGTGACCCAACTTTTTTTTATTATTATTATTATTTTTTTTTAAACCATTCAAATTTATTCCACCAAAGAACAGCGCGGTAATAAAGACTTGTCTTGTTCATCGCTTTGCCTTTGGCTAAAATAACCTTGTTTTGTCACCGGGAAAATGGCTAAAGCTAAAAGCATCTGGTTTTGCCATCGTGTCAGTGGAGAGTGGGGAGGTTACAGCTCCAGTTCACTTCTCACAGTGATTCCTTGAAGAGACACACAACAGTTGTTCAGTTATTCTTCTGCCATGTGGGCCATAAATGGAAATGGAAATCAAAGAACCCGGAGATGCAGGGCTGCTTTATTTCATGTGTGTCTATTTTACTTTTATAAATGTTCCATTTGCAGATGTTTACTGCAATTCATCGCTCTTCCTTCTTGCTTTTATCAGTCATGCTTTAGAAGTCTAGAGTAAAGTGCACCAGTAGGCCCAATGCATGACTGTAGTTCATCTCAGGTGGTTCATCAAAGCTCGAGACACCAACACGGTCCAATATGATGGAGTAGTTTAAAGAACCCATGCACTGTTGTTTGCAGTGTTCTTGAAAGGTGGTTTCAGATGTAAGTTGATTAACTTTGACCAAACTCACTGCTGCGGCTCATAATGTTTCTCTGGCAAATTGCCTGCTTCCTCTGCCGTCTGCTGTATTCATTGGCAGTCGTTGTTATTCTGTGTGGGACTGAAAGGGCAGAGCTGTGTTACTTGAATTAGAAATGAATAAAAGAATCAAACTATGGGCTACATTACAGTGGCTTCCAGCTCTACTGGGGTTCATATGAAGAGGCCTGGACTCTAGCAGAACTTACACATTCTCGTCCTGTGCTTGTGTGCTCTAACTGTCACTGTGACTTATTGTATTGCTCCATGAGCCTTTACTGTGCCTGCACTGTGTTGTTGCCTTCAGGGTCCTACACAGTCATTATGTGACACATTGCCTTCCATTGAACGCAGAAGTTATTTACATTTTAGCCGAAGTGCCGAGTCAAATATTCACGCGGCTATTGTGTTGAAAGTAACTCCAATGTAATCCTTTCAAATGACCAAATGATCAAATGTATTAGTATTGGATGTAACTCACCAACACTAATTACTACTAATAAAACACTGCATTTCCTAACTCACCAACACCAGTCACTAGGATTAAATCCTAAACCACTTCTTTAATGCACCTTTAAATATTACTGCATAGATTTGTTTGTTGTTTGTTTAGGTTAAAAATCACTGTTGGTTCCCACAGTGAACCCAAAAATACCGAAACAACACCAATGACGTCAACACTCTCAAATATACAAATGATATAAACGGTATTTCAATTTTAACGCCTCGTGTTTTATTATTGAAAGCGCCAGGATTCCGTGCCTCTGTCCGTGGGCGCCCTCCTGTGTTTGAATGCGGTACTGCAGCCGGAAGAGGGCCGCTCTGCCACACGGCCAGTTAATCATTAGTGTTTGTTTATTTCCTCTTTGGACTTTCTTTTTTTTTTATTATTCCATCCCATCATTATATGTAAACATAAATAAGCACCCGCAGTTTCTTCCTGCTGTTTCAACTCCCGCTGCAGTTCCAGAAACACACAAGCTCAGTTCACTGCCAGTTATTATTATTTTTAATTCAGAACATCTCCACACTCCAGTTAAAAATGAACAGACCGTGCGTGCGTGCGTGCGTTTGTGCGTGCGCGTGTGTGTAATAAGACACAGGCTGTAATGAATCACCAGAAAACAGGTCGAGGCTGCCTGTGGTGTTATGCGAGGACAGAGGAGTCACAGTGTGGCGCTGAGCCGCCAACAGGTCGAAGCCGGTACTGCAGGGTGACCGTTTGAAAGAAACACAGCCTGTGGGATCAGCGGGTGAGACACTGAGTGGAAATAAGCACGAAAAGCAGCAACAAAAAAAAAAACCCCAACCAGCTTGTTAAATGTCATCCGAGTGTGACAATATTAAAACACATTGGGAGTAAAAAAAAAAACAACAACAACAACAAAGTGACACACTGGAATCCTCTGCAGCTGGTTCACTGTCTCACTTTGGCGTTCAGACTCTGCAAACCAAAGTGATGCAGAGAGGAGGAGCTCAGGGTTACAGAGCCGACAGCGAAGGCAACACTGTTGCCTCAGCGGGCCAGGGCTGCCTGCTCTCGCTCAGTGTGTGTGTGTGTGTGTGTGTGTGTGTGTGTGTGTGTGTGTGTGTGTGTGTGTGTGTGTGTGTGTGTGTGTGTGTGTTCCAGTAGCACTGCACTGTTAAAGGCCCCAGATTACAGGAAGTGCACAGACTCTTTGTTTCTTCCACTTTTCAGGAAGTGTGTTCGCTCACAGTCAGCCCTGCGTGATGTCACAAAAGGAACCGCTACCTCTCCCAGGTCAGTGACCCCACACACACACACCCAGGCAGACAGGTGTTGGCCCCGCCCTTAAATGAGAGGCAGCTATTGTTCCCAACGAAGCCTTCATTTTTTTCTAGCAGGAAGCTAAAACCATGCATTTTAGCAGGAGGCTGTAAACAGAGAGCTAAATATGCAGTTTTCACATCTTCATTAGGTTTTTTTGCATTCGATTTCTGGCACCGCCGCTCGTGTATTATTACACCCCCAAAAAAAACCCTCTTAACGTCATGCAAATTGCTGTAATATGGGGCTTTTAAATGAGATGCGTGGCAGCAAAACAAGACACGATGAGTTTGTTGACATTCCAGCGGCGTCAAGATGCTTTATAGAGCTGCAGTGATGTGCAATATTTCATATCAAAGGGAAGACAAAACAAACTGAGTCAAGGAAAGAGGCAGAAAGCAGAAGAAATCAAGGGGAGGAGTCAAGAAGAAATGAACTCCTGTGTTAAAACAACAACAAGCGGCGTGCGGAAGCATTAAAGCATCAAACAAACTGAAGCCTCCGACTTTAATATGTGACAAATAATATACACTTATGAACACAATGACTGTTAGTCCTCTGGAGGAAAATGTAAACCAGCAGGGAGCGACGTCAGGGTGGACAGACAGGGGGGAGGGGAGGGAGGGGAGGAGGCGGAGCTCAGTCCAGGGCTCCCAGTGTCCACGTTGCCTCACAAGAGAGCGCACGTGTCACGCCAAGGACTAACATAAAGGAGGAGGGGCAGGGAGGGGGGGTAATTAGGGGAGGAGGGCGGTGGCAGAAAGTCACAGGGCTCCAATAGAGGCGAGACAAGCACACAAGAGTTTAGGACGTGGGAGGGGTTGGGGGGGGTGAAGTGGGAGGGCGGGGTCAGTTCATCAGCATCTCCTGGGAGGGCAGGGGGGCTTCAGGCTGGCTGAGCAGAGCCTCGCTGGCCGGACCATCGGCATCCACCTCGTCACCGTCCTGGTCCACAGGGGCGGCGCCAGAGCTCCCTGATGGACTCATCTTGGTCTGGAGGTGGGAGGGGCAAAGCGAGAGGTGAGGGCAGAAGTTATAAAAAGTCTCTCTGGTGTAAAATTAAACACATCAAAAGGTTTGCTGGTTGGTTTGTTGCCCTCCGCCTTGCAGTGGGCGGAAGTGTGTGAAACTCTAGCACTGTCACCTGGATCAGAAACAGCAGAGCATTCTGGGATTTGTAATGTTAGCGCTCCATGTGCTGTGTAATACCAGCGGGCCAGCAGCTCTGGCAGTGATTTTGTATTGGCCTCACGGGCCAAATGTAAAGACACTGTGGGCCAAATTTGGCCCGCGGGCCAGAGTTTTGACACCCATGACTTCACTGCACCTTGGTAGTGACCCTTTACCTTCAGCGTCCCCATTTTCTCCTCCAGTGTCTTGAACGTCTGAGCGTTCCTGCAACAAAAAGCCAGAAGGAGCAAAGTCAGAGACCGGACACAGTGTCTGGTGGTGGCGGCGGTGCAGTGGGCGGAGCCCGACCCCCCCTCACCCCCCCCCACCCTCCACCAGGGGTCCCTCACTAGCTAGAGGTCATGACAGCCGAGGTGGACCAAGCAGGAGGAGGTTTTATGGAGCTTTGAGCTGCTTTCATCCTGCTGCTGTCAGAAGGTGGCGCTCAGCACAGGTTTGGCTGTGACCATCTGAGAATCTTCCAAACGTCAAACCACAGTGTGTGAAAAGACTGCACGTTTTTAAATTCAGTCTTGTTGACAGAAGTGAAGAATTTCCGAGATGACTTTGCCCTCAGGTTTCAGAATCCTCACGCTGAGGTTCCACAGTTGCCAGGAAACCACCTCAGCGTGAGCAGTGGAAGCAGCGGCGTCCGTCTCTACACCGGAGACAACACAATCTCCTGCGCACAACCTCGGCGACGCTGCGTGTTGAATCGGTGGCGCCGACCCTGAGGTGTCCTTCAAAGCGACACTAAATTCACTTCAGCAGTGTTCCCCAGCAATAATCCGTCCTGTCGGTCAACTACCGGCTCCTCCGCTCTGCAGAAGCACTGTGGCGACGCCGCATGGCTTCTGAAAGCCAGTCCCTTTGTGATGTCACAAATGGGCGAGGACATCTCTCCACGGTGAAAGACGTGGAAGGGCCAACAAAGTTTTCAGGAAGCTAAAACTCGGCTAGGTTAGCGCTGGGCTAGTTTCACTGGCCTTACCTTATGACAGGCATGCTAGCCGAGTGCTGCAGCGAGCGCACGCTGTCCGACAGCATTGTGGAGAAGAGAAGGGGGCGTTAGTGGTTAGCATTAGCATTAGCATTAGCCACAGCACAGACCACAGGGAGAACAGAGAGGCAGACGGACGGCCGCAACAAACACCATGTTAATCTACAGGGGATGCTCTCTGTGTGTGTGTGTGTGTGTGTGTGTGTGTGTGTGTGTGTGTGTGTGTGTGTGTGTGTGTGTGTGTGTGTGTGTGTGTGTGTGTGTGTGTGTGTGTGTGTGTGAGTGAATATGTAAATCCTGCCTCATCCAATTAAAATTCATTGTGTATTAACAGTGTGTGTGTGTTTGTGTGTGTACATGCTAATCCTGTCAGTGAAGGGGGTATCTTGTAATCGCGCACGCACACACGCACACACACACACACACACACACACACAGGAGACCCTTTGACCCCTGCTTTTCTTGGCCCCCTCCCAGCCGGTGTTTCTCAGCACGTCGCTGCTTTGAGGAGCCTGGTAATCCTGTTTGCTGCCCACTAATCCACAGAGAATAAGGATGATAGAGGTGGGGAGAGGGGGGAGGGGGGCAGATTAAGATGGAGAGTTGGAGTGAGGGGAGGTCATGGGGAGGGGGGCTTGGGGGGGCTAGAGTCCATTGCAAAAGGAGCAATCACCTGCTGCTCTTCTGCTTTCAGTAAAGTCACCGTTATTTTTAATGGTAAACAGATTTTTTTTTTTTTTTTATCATACACCAAATGCACGACACAATGTTAATGTCTCAAACTGTGCTACCATAGCTAGCCAGCATGCTAATGCCATTATGGTATTTTAAAATACAATTCTGGCTTGTTAAAAGTTGCTCGTGTCAGAAGTGCAGTGTAGTCGTCAACTAAAAGACAAACATCTTCACCTGATGATGATGATGATGATGATGATGATTTACGTCTATTCTAGTGTCACGTTTGTGCAAAAGAAACAGCCAGAAACTGAGAGTGGCAGGCGGTGGGCAGGCGGGCGGGCGGTCCGGGCTGCTCTACACTGTGTTGACTTGGCCTCTTCACTGGCAGCAGGAAACAGCGCTGATGATGTACACACTGTAATCTCCCACTAACACCACCAAGACGACGCAGCAGCGGGGGGACAAATATTGACAAGTGAAGAGGCGACTCTGCGTTTCGCTGCGTGTTGACACAAGAGGAGCCGCTTGTTTGCCTGCGAGTCAAAGGGGAGGATCGATAGCCGCCTAGCTTAGCACGCAGGGGGGAAAAAAACACGAGAGACACGTTGTGCTCCTTTTTTTCCTGTTCCCTCCGGCAGACTGACCTGACGTCCTCAAACTTCTTGGTGATGGCCGAGCCAACGTTGGAGAAGGCAGCCGTGGCCTTCAGGCCGGCCTGGGACAGCGTCTCCGAGGTCCGTCTGTAGCTGGAGGAGGAGAAGGTGGTGAGTTCTCTCTCACTGTCTCTCACACACACACACACACACACACACACACACACACACACACACACACACACACACACACTCGGGGACGTACGCGTTGGAGGTGGTGACCTCCTGCCAGGTCCTGCTGATGTTCTGCTTGAACTCGTTGAGCGGCGTGACGCCCAGCTTCCTCTTGATGTCGGCCAGCCGCTGCTCCTTGGCCGCCAGCACCTGGGACAGCGTCTGGATCTCGTCCTCCACCTGCACCGCACACACAAGCCAACACCGAGCACGTAGGTGAACTTTGGAAAAACACAGGAGGAGTTTTTAGGCTCAGTTCCTTCCTCTCACTTGACCTCCACCACCACCACCACCACCACCACCTCCACCTCCTGACCTTAACCAGCTCCTCCTGCAGCTCCAGCCGCTCCTCCTCCGTCAGGGCTGGCGGGACGAAGGACGGACTGACGGACGTGGCCGCGTCCTCTCCCACCTCGGCCGCGGAGTCCTGGTACTGCTGGGCACCTGGGGGTAACGAGGGGAGGAGACAGAGGTCAAAAGGTCAGACTGCAGAGTCCCGCTCTGGAACCTGGCAGGTGGGAGGTGGGAGGCAGAAGAAAGGAAGCCAGGGAGGAAGAAGA
>NW_027466127.1:105000-132500 GCF_046127955.1 Nelusetta ayraudi | reverse complement strand
TACAGCAGGACATTAAAACGTTCTCCAACAGTTCTACCGTTCACATTTTACCGTGGCCCAGAGTCCTGGGTACGACAGGAAATGACAAGATTCTGCAGGAGTGTTGGAAACTATGTTGCTGAGGGGGAACCGGGTCAGGACTGCCTCTGGGCCACCTGGCGATCAATGCCTCCAGGTGTAGGAATGTCTGAACAAATAATGCATGCTGCAAGGAGGGGAAGAAGAGGAGGAAATGTCCAGGATGCAGAGGAACCCGCAATGGCAGGTTCGGATGCCTTCACATTAGAAACGGGGCCAAGAATGCAGGGAGTCTGTTTGACTTCAGAGAATAACTTCGGGATTAAGCGGCGACACAAGGCGTTCTTGTGTTCGTGTTGAATATACAGAGACACGTCGGCCAGGAGAGCCCGGGTGGAAACTTTGCGCCGACGTGTGACGATAAAGCCGTCAGACAGGTGCTACTTGTACAACTTCTCTTCCAGGTGACACGACCGCCTTTCCAGTACCGACAACTCTCGACTATTGATCAAATACCGATTATTTTGTCATGGGAGACTTTCATTTGATGAATAATCCACGCGTCATTATTCATCATCACAATTATTTACGCCCATAAATTCACCATACAGGATGTTTTTTTTTTATTTATTTTAGTAAACGCGCGCACTTGACCACTACATATGCGTGCAAATTGTGAAATTGTACCGGCAGGGAAATCAAAGACAAGGGCTTCAAAGTGTACCATATGGTGCCAAAGTTCGAGTCGAACTTTACGTCGCGGCGCACAGAAAGTTAGCTCGTCTTGCTAACTTTTGCCGTGCAAAGAACCAGGTGGAGGGGATGGGGGGGGTACGACAACTCTTTACCGGGCCTGAGAAACAACAAGTCCGCCACTTACTCATCTGTGAGTCCTCCATGTTGCTTTGCCGGGTTTGGGGTTGTTTTTTGTTTTTTCTCTCTCTCTCTCTCTCTCTCTCCTGATGCTTGTCGCTTTTCCGCGGCTGGCAGGTTGACTCTGCTTCCGTCGCGCTCTCTCTCGGCCGCTAGCGGCAGCGGCAGCGGCAGCGGCAGCGGCAGCGGCGGCGGCTCTTCCAGGCTGCTCTCTCCCTCCCTCCCCGCGCTGGCGCTCTCCCTCTCTCATGTTGGCCCGGGCCAGCGCGACGTGCGGGGTGGGTGGGTACTTCCGGGTTGACGTCACCGCGCAGCAGTGTAAACACGGGCGAGCACGTGGATGCAGTTTTTCCGCCGTCAACAGCGCACAGCTGCTTGTCAGCCAGTCAGTCAGCCAGTCAGTCAGCCAGCCGGCCAGGTCAGTCCCTCTTTAAAAACAACCCTGTCAAGTTGTGGAAAAGCCAACAGTCGAAGCTGTACGAACACTGGCATTGAGGAATTTGGGTGGAGAGGAAATGATGTAAATACGAATGACAAAGTAAAGTCCGTGTGTGTGTGTGTGTGTGTGTGCCACAATGGAAAATGTGTAAGGAAGACATTATTATATAATGTTGAGGCTCCAATCTGAGCAATTTTTTTTTTTTTTTTTTTACATCAGAGAACAGAAACAACGCGCTCAACATTGATCCTCTGACTGCAAGTTGACTTCTAATGGGTTACATTTCATTTTTATTTGAACAAGTTGTTTTAAAAGTACAGTTCTCGGTATACAGGTATACACAACGCCATGTAACAATAAAAACCTTGTGTAAAAAAAATAATTAAAAAAAAGTCAATTAATTGAGACTAATTTAATTTCATCAATTCAATTCCTAATCGACAATTCATCAGGATTCCATTGTAATATAGTATAGTGTGTACACTATGGAAAATGTCGATACCATAAAAAAAATACAAATATTTAAAATACTGTGCTGTGTGTGGGGAAGTGGTTTAATTATTGCGGTGCTATGTTAAATAAAAATGATTCAAGGCGAACTAACTGGAAATTGTCGAAATAAATCTGTTGTGTTGTCTTATTTCCACATCGGAATTAATCAAGCTGTCTTTCTTCAAACGTTGTATTGTTGCACATGAAAGCAGGCGCGTTTTCTAAAAGTGCGAGTGAGGCTTTGCTCTTGAACTCTGTGTCAGATCAGCTTCTTTTTTTTTTCAAGAGGGGGGGTGGGGCGGGGGCGTTTACATAGCAGGACAGGAACTCGATCAAAGCCTCGCGCATTCATTTTGCTTCCATTCACTCCCACTCCGAGGCTTGTTTTAATGCGAGAATTGCGTGCCAACTTCACAGTCGGCGCTCTTGTGAACTTGGAAGTGCCGATGATATTTAGCAGATAGCTATTAGAGGCACGCCTCATTACCCCGAGAATGAATTCATCGCTGTGGAAAGACGTGACCTCCATCTTTCTGTAACCCAAACCTGGGTTAAATCCCAACCCTTGTTCACACACTGTGCGCAAAGCCCTTAATTAGCCTGGACTGAAACCATACACCCAAAGTATGTCAAATATTACACACACAGAGATGCTGAGAGAAACACACACACAGTGTGACATGCACGTTCCAATGATAGATGAGAAGAGTGCCACCTGCTGGACGTAGCTGCAATGACGGGGAAATTAAACCGACACAAGACACATGTTGATATTTGATCATTTCTAGACTACAACATCTCAAGTATAGAAGTCGTATAATAGTAATGATATTAATATTTAAATTTCAACACTTCAATACATTTCAAAAATACTGACGATGGTTCGTGAATTTATTATTATGAATAAATGAGCAGGGACACCGCGAAAATTTATAATCCAAAGTTTGTTTGTTTTTTAATAATATGTGGGTGCGGAGCAATTTAAATAAAAACACAACAATTCATTTGCATACATGTATTGTAAGCGAAGTATGCTTTTAATACTTTTATCAAAAAATATATTACTCACATTAAAAATAAAATAAAAATAAATACATTATTTTGAAAACCACTCCGAGTAGTCAGTTCGCCATGGCATTAAAAAGAGCGGACAAGATTATGGATTCCCCCTACAGAATAGTCGAGAATATGCACTCCCCCACACCCCCCCCCCTCCCCCGCTCGGTGGAGGGCTCGAGCGGGGCGCGTGAGGCGACGCTGTGTGGCCGCACGAGATTAGCGCCACCATCATGAGAAAGGAGGCGCGCAGGGTGCGGAAAATTCGCTACAACCTTTTTATAAACCGCGCAACAAAGAGAGAGCACTCGGCTCGGTTCACCAGCACCCCCATCTTCCTTTAAAAGTGCCCACTCCCTCCCTCCAGCCAGCCAGCCAGCCGCCCCCCACCCCACCCCACCCCCTCCTCGCTCTTCGGTCGAGGTGCATTGTGGGGAGGAAAGTCGTTGCCATTCGACCTCTGCGGGGCCTGCGCGGACGCAGCGAGAACCCTGAAATTCATTATGCGTTTAAAACCTTTATTTATTTCCGCATAACCTACATACTCTCGGCGGGAGGGCCGACGCGGAGACCAAAAGAAAAAGGAAAAAAAAACCCGACAGCGGTCCATCTCTTTCGGAACAACAACACTTTTGTACATTCTCCTTTTTCTGCCGGAGAGGGGGATCCTGTCGAGAAAAGTGAAGATTCTGAACATATATTAAGGAAAATGTCCGGTGAGAGAAACCGCAGGTCGCTGGCTTTCCGAGGGGGTGGATTAGCTGGGCTGGCCGCTGCCAGCGGTCTCGCTGCCGGGGGGAACTGTAACAGCTGTGAGGCCCCGACTTGTCAGGACCGACAACTGAACGGGAACGGGCCGGACCGAGAGGAGGACGGGGATCTTGGGGCGAACGGAACGTCGTATTCGAGAGCGGAGGGCGCTGGGTCCGTCAGCGACAGCACCGAGCCCGAGGCGGAGGAGGAAGAGGACCCGGAAGGAGGCAGCTCGGTGGCCGGGGAAAGCGACGACCGCGTCGGCTCCGTGGAGACGGAGGACGGCTCCGGGGAGGGGAACGGCTTGACAGCGAGCAACGGCGCGGGCGGCGTCGACGTTCGGCAGCCTGGGAGCGCCGGGAGTGCCGCCGAGATGGGATCCAGGAAATCGGGGGTCGAGATGAGACCGCAGACGCTGCTCCAGAAACACTCGGTGTTCCTCGCGAGGTGGTTACAAGAATTTCCGTGGCTGAAATTTTGCCAGGAGACGGGACTCATGTCCTGCTCGTGGTGTTACAACATTGCCACTAAAAACAGCGACGAGCTGGCGAAAGGCAGCCGCAACTACAAGCGGCCCCTTCTGCTGAGACATCACCTGTCTTCGGAGCACGGCAGAAATGACCCCACCAAACAGGTAAGGCTAGCCTCGAGTCTGTGGCCATTTCCATGAGTTAACTGACGGCCGAGCGCGAACCTGTCACTTGTACGTCGCCCCTCGTGCCATTGTCTACTTTTGTCCGCCGTTGTTCAGGGTTTTTTTGGTGTGTATTTTCAACATAACCCAGGCGAGAACAGGCCGGTACCTAAGCTTTCACAATCCCTTCTCCCCCCGCTGGCTTATTAGCTAGCATCAGCCTGCTACCTCGAGCTAACGCCTAGCTTAGCCACCTTAGCCGCCTCTTGGCTCTCAGTGTGTGTGTAGTCGGATAGTTAAATGTCCCTCAAACGTCAGTGGGGGAAACCCCCCACCCCGAGCGAGAATGGCGTCAACTAACCTGGTTCGAACACAAAAACAAAACCCAAACACTTTCTTTCTTTTTTTTTTGTTTCTTTTTTTTTTTTTTACGGAACACGTATTTGCCTGAGCTAACGTCTGAAACGTAATTGAACGTCTCATCCGAGGGTCAGCGTACGTGTTTGAACCTGCTCTCCGGTATGACACCTGCCAGCCACTTTCACTCTTCATTTAGTGTGCATTTATTTGATGGGACGAGCGGTGGACACGTTTCATACACACACGCGCACGAATGTCAACGTTCGTAGACTTTCTGGGAAAGTTGTTGACGTGCGGCCAGAGAGTGGCACCGTGGAGCACTTCCTTGTTGCGGATGCACTCTGTGTACAGTGTTGCCCTTTTGATGCATCAGCAGCTGCCTCACCTGCTAACCTCCCAGAGGTCACACAAAGGCAGGAGCTCGACCCGGGCAGCCTTTGGGGAACCGCACCCCTAGCCAACGCCCCGCCTCTTGGCCTCTCTCTCTCTCTCTCTCTCTCTCTCTCTCTCTCTCACAGCTCTGCTGGCTCGCAGTCCCCGGTGACCTCTGGCGCATTTCTTCTTCCTCCTCCACCTCCTCCTTCTCCCTTTGGGAAGCTAAATTAGAGGCATTGTGCTAGAATGACCCCCCCCAAAAAAATCCATACATGGTGTCACTTGCAGGGCTGCACAAAAGGAGGAGAGTAAATCATTTCGCCCAGAGCCTCGCAGCCTCCCCTGGCCTATATACAGCTGTGTGAACAGGAGCGGAGTGACATAGATGTCAGCAAATAGAGCGGCGTGGCGCACAACCTGACCCTGTCGTGCACATTTGTGAATTGATTGGCTATAGTGCGACACCTTACATTGGAGGGGAGGGGGGAAACCCCAAGCATCTGGGGGAACTGCCCCTTTTCTGAGTAAATGACATCGCCACATTCTTTGTGACCTACGGTTGACCGTGTGTGTCAACATATTTTCAAAGTCTTTTCAATAATATTAGTACGTTTTATTTGTATGGCACTTTACGAGGAACTCAGAAGACGCGTTACATAATAATCATTTAAAACAAAAAAACAATTACATTGAGATTCTAATACAGGACAAATGAAACCCGGACATAACATGACACAGGACATTAATCACACATGAACAGCGGTTCTAGAAAGGTGAGTTTGGAGATGGGTTTTTAGAAAATTATTTTGTCTCTGAGCATCCACATTTGTGTTACATCAGAACACCAATTTATTGACGTGCATTATATCTTTTATTGGTTCATTATTTTTTTTTATAGGAGCACAGCCGTAAATTTGACAGCACTCTTTCATCACGCTGTTAACGGTGTATGACCTCGAGCAGTCTTGTGGGAAAGAGCGTTTCAGTCAATCAATGAATGCCATATCAAAAAACAGAAACTGGAACACAGCCACCACCATCCATCCCTCCATCCCTCCATCCATCCATCCCTCTGGCCCTGACAATGGCCGGTGTCGTCAGGGGCATGAGGGCAGGCTGCTATTTTACTCTAATTTGCCAGTGAAGAGGATTGCACGACTACATTTAGTTCCCTTCCTTGCACACGCAATCACTAATCAGAATGACTTAAAGTGATCCACCAACTTGTGTACATCTCTCATTGTAAGGAGAGCGGCAAAAGTAGATTAGGGGCTTGGTGCGGCTTTTCCCTAGCAACAAGGACCCCAGACACTGCACATACAGGGAGGTTATCGAGTACATCGCCATATGTACAGCGGGGTCTCTCACTACAGCGCTGTTAGAATTCACATGTATGTGCATACAGCACACGTATTGTTGATTTGGCTTTAATTTAATTTGGCCGTCAAGGTTGATGTTGTGAATAAATGGGATTTTTTTTTTTCATTTTATTTATTTTTTTGTAAATGGGGTCTTCATCTCGCTAGATATAATAAGCAGCAGTAAGGCAGCACATTAAAGGGGGGGATTATGGTGTGGCAAGGCAGTGTCTACTTCTATTCACCCATTCCTGACGTTAGTCAGGCCAC
This sequence comes from Nelusetta ayraudi, assembly GCF_046127955.1. Lineage (NCBI taxonomy): Eukaryota > Metazoa > Chordata > Actinopteri > Tetraodontiformes > Monacanthidae > Nelusetta > Nelusetta ayraudi. The sequence goes on along the minus strand of NW_027466127.1, from coordinate 125,872 downwards.
GGCTTCATTCGTTATAGCAAACTTAATTAGCCCCAGCACACCAGGGCAGCTGTGGTGAATGTGGGTCTCCTTGGAGAAGGGGGCTGTTGTCCTTAATTCTCTCGATGCTCTCTTGTGCTCTGATTGTTCACGACGCCGGCTGACGGAAGGTTAAGAGGAGACAGAAGTAGTTCATTGGTCACGCCGTGGACATATTTAAGTAGGGTTTTTTTTTACTTTCTATCTAGTATTTTGTGTGCTTAACAGACCGCTTTAAAAAGAATACATCATGGCTCAAGCTCACATTGGAACGCTGCACATTCAACGCACACAGTATTTCTGTACCACTCCCTTTGTCCTTCACACAATTCTGTTGCTTTAATCTTTTTGAAAAAAAACAAACCAAACCTCTTGTTTAATCATTAACACATTGAATTCTCGCTTCTTCTTCTTTTTTTTTTTTTTTTTATGCGCAGCGTACACCTCTTGACCAAAGTCCTATTATGCCAAAGCAGATAGAAAAGCCCAGGGTAGGACACGGCACACAGAGGGCCCGCTCACCTGGCCCACGGCGCCACACTGAAGTGACAGTGGGACAAATGTTTTACCTACCATCACTGTGTTGCTATAAATGGAGTCTTAGATAAGATAGTGGCTGCATTGATCTCTGCATGGAGCGGTGGAGTGGATTCAAGTCTGGGGGGGAGGAGGGGGGGGGGCAGCACAATGCTTTTCAAGCCCCCCATCTTTATTTGAGGCAAACACAGCACTGTTGTGTTTGTCGTCCCCCCCCCCCGATTGAGAGTAAGGGGACACACCCGTAGCATTCTGGTGTGTCTGCCAGATAGATGAGATGTTTATTGGGGGGCACAGGTCAGGGACCGGGGTGGGGCGGAGCCAGAGGGAGAATTCTTCCCGTTGAACCCACGAGTGACTGCGCTCCCCTCCTGCACCTCCTCTGTCGGAGCATTGTTAGCAGGCCCGGAGACACTCGGCGCGGCCCTCCCACACCTTGGGCCAAACGCACACTGCAGTATTGTTCCAGCGCATGCAGACAGACAAGACGGGTGGGGCGAGGAGCGGGGACGGCCAGAAGAATACTGTAAATGTGGGGAGTTGGTGGGGGGACCGAGTGGAGGTGGCCCGAGGGCTTCTCTCTGCTCATGGGATCCCAGGCTGTATAATGGAGCTCAATCATAATACGTTCCCCTCCTTCCCCCCCCCCCGAATCTGCAATCTTTTCAAAGAGCCCCCAGCAGGAAATGGTTCTCATCTGGATGCAAGGCAGGGAGGGTCGCGTTGTATGGGAACAAGTCGACTTCAGCTTGAGCGAATCGTCGACACTCCTCTGCCTAGCGTGTGGTTTCAGTGACTGCTTTCACTGCTGCTGGGCCACTTTGCTGGGACCATGTAGAGGAAAATTGATGACACGGCTGTTTGATGCACGACTTTGTTGTGATTGATGAGTTTCTACCTCCTTAACCTAATGGTTCCAGAGCCGTCACACTACAATTACCTCCTCACGCCCGTTGTTTTGTTTGCCCTACTCTTCAGAGCTGTAGTGTGTTGTGCGTAGCGCCGCGTGCGCCCGTGTTCTGCTCCTTTGTTCACCTCCTCGTCCCCGGCCCAGATTGACGCGGCGGCTCTGTTTGAGTTTCCTTTATTCCCTTAGATGTCGGCTGTCAAACGCTCCGCTGCTTGTGCGCCGAGGACGGCGGAATGAAGCGAGGACTTAGTGTTTGCTATGTTAATGGCACCTCATCCCTCTCTCCGCCAGAGACCAAACTCCTCCCAAACTACATCCTTGTCGGCTCCAGGCCCCCAGAGTGGTTGTTATCAAGCCAACGGCCAACCGCCTATAAACTGTCTGCGCCGAATGAGGGGGGGCGGGGGGGCCGCACCTCCACCTTGTGTGTGTGTGTGTGTGTGTGTGTGTGTGTGTGTGTGTGTGTGTGTGTGTGTGTGTGTGTGTGTGTGTGTGTGTGTGTGTGTGTGCGTTAAAGGTTGACAAAGGCTAAATTATGTGGGTTTATTGTAAAGCGGAGCGCTGTTCCACGCCACCAGTGTGGGGCGCGGTCCACTCTTGGGCCAGCTAGGATTTACAACCAGCTTGGGTTTGGTTCAATCCACCTGTAAATCACATTTCACTGAAGGTCCGCCGTCACATCAAAGAGCAGAGGATTCTTTGTGTGTTTCTCTCCCCACTCGGAGCGCCTTGCACTCAGGATCTGTCTCTCATTGTTCCAGCCCTACCGTCCCTGGCTCCAATAAAACACACTGCTGGGGTGGGGGCTGGGGGGTGCTGGGTGCTGGGTGGGGTGGCGGCAGATATTGTCCCCGCGTTCTGTGTTGGCTCTGGCCGCCAGCATGTGCCGTGCCGAGGTCCAGCTCGCTCGCTCGCTCGCCCGCCCGCCCGCCTGCTGCTCCTGAGCTCACACGTGGCACATCTGGAGAAGGGATGATGGTGCTGATGAACCCGGCATGGAGCAACTTTAAAAAAAAAAAAAAAAAAAAATTATATTCAACCAGCAGATAGTCTGACTGCGCACGTTAGCGCCGGCGTAATGGTGTAATGGATAAAAGCTGCTGCTGCTGCTGCTGCTGCTGCTGCTGCTGCTGCTGCTGCTGCGTCCAGTCCAGGGCTTCAAGGCTTCTCCACACTCGTCTGACAAACAGTAAAAGTTCTTGTGGTTTTTGAAAGTTTGGAATGTGCACAAACAAGAAGGTGTTTTAGCGGTGGAGGCCGAGTGTTGAGGTTTATCTGGAGCTTCCAGCGGCCGACTTCACAGTAAAGCAGACGTACATGAAAGTCACGGTGGAAGCGTGTGGAACCTGCTGCTGCTGCTGCTGCTGCTGCTGCTGCTGCTGCTGCTGCTGCTGCTGCGGGTTCGACGGCGCTCTCCCAATATATTCCACCTCTGCCACTCAGCACCACGGCCCTGCCTCACCGCCGCCTTTGATGTATCATGGAATAATAATTCTCCTCTCCCCACCCCCCCACCTCCCCCATCCTCTCTCTGCCGCCTCACCCACATGCACCCTGGCTCTCTCCCTTTTCTTCTCCTCCTCCTCCTTCTTCTATGCTGGTGAGTGGGAGATGCTGTGTAATAAGAGAGTGTGTGCCGGCCGAGGTCCTTTCACAAAGGCCCACAGTGAGTGGACAATGAGCCTCGGGGAGAACGCGGGCTATTGTGAAGGGCTAAAATGGGGTGACCCAACAACTCCTCTCCTCTCCTCTCTGCCCGCCGCTCTGGCTTTCTGACTCCCCCCCCACTCCCCTCTCCCTCCCTCCATCCGTTATTTTTTGCCCAGGCTCAAGGTCTCTCCGTTATCTCTGCGTATGTAAAATCAGTGTTGTTTTTTTTCCTTTTAAATTGCTCATGGTTTCATTCTCACACTTCTTCTATCAGCCTTGTTTCATTTTCCCAGAAAATTAACACCTCATGCTCTCAGTTCCCCCCCTTTTTTTTGTCTTTAACATTTTCTCTACACCCAGCAACTCTCTCTCTCTCCCTCCCTCACCCTCTCTCTCTCTCTCTCCCTCCCTCCCTCTCTCTCTCCCTCTTGCCCTCTTTCCTCCCTCTGCCTCTGTCCCTCATTTCATCCCCGGCCTATCTCTCTTCATCTGTCCCCCTCCAGCTGTGGCAGGAGGATGATAAGCTCCCCTATACCATCCCGGCGTGGACCAGGGAGTTGCAGCGCTCGGGGGGTGGGGGCTGGGTGGGGACCTCAGAGAAATGGATTTAATCTGAATTACTCAAGCTGAAACCCCAGCTGTGTGTGTGTGTGTGTGTGTGTGTGTGTGTGTGTGTGTGTGTGTGTGTGTACATGCGTGGGCAGCTTGGTTCCTGTGTGTGTGTGTGTGTGCGCACTGTGCAGCGGAGATGGTGGTGAGTGGGGGCAAAAATGCAGGGCTTGAGCAATGTGAATTATTCTGGATTAGGACATCTGCTATGCAATTCTAAAATGAGGCGGAGATGTATGCAGCAGCAGCAGCAGCAGCAGCAGTGGCGGCATGTGCACCCCCCCCCCCCCAACACACACACACACACACACACACCCCGTTCATATATTTGCACACATTAAGGCACACGCCCAGTTTATTTTTTATATATATTATGCCTTATTTCCGTGTGCATGTGTGCCTGTAATCTCCCTCTCTCCCCCTCTCTCCCCCCCCCTTCTCTCTCTTTCCCTCTCTCTCTCTCTTTCCCCCTCTCTCTCTGTGTATTTTTTTTTTTTTGGGGGGGGGGGGGGAGTTGCTATGTGCACATGCTGATACTCCCCTCCCTGCTGCTCCGTACCAGGCTGGCCGACTGCCCTGGTAATAGGGGAGCAGAGGTGGTGGAGGGTGGTGGAGGGTGGTGGTGAGGGTGGTGGTGGGTTGCTCTGCCTCTGCCAGCTCCTCCGCCATCCCACGGCCACGTCGTGCCTTCTCGCTCTGGGCTCTGGTCGCCCTCCTCCTCCTCCTCCTCCTCCTCCTCTCCTGCTCCACTCTGGCCTGGTTCACGTCTGCGCGGAGGCGGAGCCGCTTGAAACCCAACCAGAGTGTTTAGAATGCGTGTAAAAGCAAAAGTAAAAACATCTTTTGAGTCGTGCAAATTTGTTTTGGGCTGACATCACGGACCGAGCCAGCCAGCCTATCTGTCTGTCTGTCTGTCTGGCGCCCTCTATGTTCTGACATTGATTGTTTATCGAGGATTTATTTTGTAGCGTCGGCCGACCCGCGTGTCCCTCACTGATGGATGCTGTTACTAAGAGCCGGTGGCTGATGTCTAATGCAATTCCATGTTGTTCTTCTGCTTTGAATTTGATAAGATTCAGTTTAATGAGAAATGAGAAATGAAAGGATTTAATTTAGTGAGTAGTTACCTGCTTAATGTTGCAGGGAATACTGTCAAAGTATAGTGATAGTCAGAGACTGTAGCTCCGCAGGTAGAGCAGGTTGTCCAATGACAGAAAGGTTGCTGGTTCAAATCCCGCTCCGTCCCAGACCCTCAGCCCTGAAGTGGGGCTGCCAGCACCTTGCATGGCAGCAGCCCCCTACTGCTGTGTGTGAGTGTGTGAGTGTGTGAGTGTAAAGCTGCTGGAAGGCAGCGCAGTGCAGTCCATCTACCATTGACCAAATAACACTGAAATCTGAAATCATCATTGAAAACACAAAGTCATTCAGGCCTTTTATTTTATTTCACATTTCACACACAATTAATTCCTCACCAGTCAGTGCGCTTCCTGCGGTGCATCGCGAGTCTGAAGGAATAAAAAGGCAGCACCTTTGCTTACATATTTGGAATATCTGGGCCTCCGAGCTCTGTGATTGGTCCCAGGGTCACATTTTTTATTTTATTTTATTTTTTTTACATTTTTTTGGTGCCTTTCCACGGGTGAAGTGTTTGATGGGACTGAAGTGATTGCAGGCTGCTGTGATCCTGCCAGGCCCCAGCAGCCTCTACTACCTGCTCACCCCCCCCCCCCCACCCCCACCCCCACCCTGGAGAACACAGGCCTGTCCAACCTGTTTCACCCCTTAGGGCAGGTGCGTCGATGTCACACTGAGAGCCCTGAGGCTGTGTGTGTGTGTGTGTGTGTGTGTGTGTGTGTGTGTGTGTGTGTGTGTGTGTGTGTGTGTGTGTGTGTGTGTGTGTGTGTGTGTGTGTGTGTGTGTGTGTGTGTGTGTGTGTGTGTGTGTGTGTGTGTGTGTGTGTGTGTGTGTGTGGCCAGGCTGTTTTTATCTCCAAAAATATCCATGTTTTCTTCCGTGAGTGACGTGAAAACACGCAACGCAAAGCTCCCGCGCTGACGCGTCTTCTCACCTCTGCGCCTCTCTCTGTGTGGTGTGTCTGTCCAAAGGAGACGGCGAGGCCCTCGGACAGCGCCAGCCCCTCGGCCAACAGCTCCGGCGACGACTACCGGGTCAAGCCCAACGAGAACTCCTACTGCTACCAGCTGCTGCAGGAGCTGGACAAGCAGCGCAAGAGCGGCATCCTGTGCGACGTCAACATCGTGGTGTCGGGCCAGGTGTTCCGCGCCCACAAGAACATTCTGGTGGCGGGCAGCCGCTACTTCAAGACCCTCTACTGTCTGACCAAGGCCGAGGCGCAGGAGCAGGCCACCGTCACGCACCTGGACGTGGCCGCCGTGCAGGGCTTCTCCGTCATCCTCGACTTCCTCTACTCGGGCAACCTGCTGCTCACCAGCCAGAACGCCATCGAGGTGATGTCGGTGGCCAGCTACCTGCAGATGACGGAGGTGGTGCACTCGTGCCGGGCCTTCATCAAGGACGCGCTCAACATCAGCATCAAGCAGGAGGCGCCCGACTCGGTGGTGGTGGACTACAACAAGCGGCAGACGGTGGCCAAGGAGGGCCAGCGCGGCTCCGAGCAGAAGCCCACCACCTTCTGGGCCACCAGCATCCTGTCCAAGCTGTCCATCAAAGCCAGCAGCGACCAGGGGAAGGAGGCGGCGGCGGAGGAGGACGAGGACGAGGACGAGGAGGAGGAGGAGGGCGGTGACGGCGGCGGTTCCCGGGTGAAGGAGGAGCACAGCGACACGGAGGTGACGGCGGCGGCGGTGGCGGCGGGGGGAGGGGTGGGGCGCAAGGGCTGTGCCATGGTGACCCCGGGCTCCTCCGGCGCCTGGAGCCACCGCTCCGACCCGGCCAAGGCCGGCGAGGGCCGGCCGGCCCGCGGCCAGATGCCGGTGTTCGTCTGGAACGAGCCGGCCACGGGCGGCGCCGCCGCCGCCCCCCACGCCGCCATGAAGCGAGAGGCCCCGGACGCCGCCGCCGGGAGCGGGCGCAGGAAAAAGCAGGCCACCACGCGGCGCTTCGTCTACAACTTCCCGCCCGAGCCCGAGGAGGGCTTCGACGAGGGGATGTTCATCCAGCCCTCGGCATCCTACCCCAGGGAGGACTTCTCCTCACTGTCAGAGAACGCAGGTAACACACACACACACACACACACACACACACACACACACACACACACACACACACACACACACACACACACACAGATTAGCTCCTCAGTCTATTTCTAGGTTGTGGAAAGTGTTTAAGTGTGAGTAATGTCTTGTATCTCCTTTCTAATTTGATAACAATGATACATTTTATTAGTGTAGCGCTTTTCAGCTTTGCAGGGCGGTTGAAAAAAATAAAATGAGAACATACAAAACTATAAGTAAGTCAAAAATTCCATAGAGGCCGGTGGAGTGTTTAACTGTACAGGACAGGCAGTCGGAGGTGAAAGCAGAGGTGGGTTTTGAGAAGTGATGGGAAGGTCAGTGCGGTCAGGAATGTGCTTAATTATTACAATCGTCCTCCTCTTTGCGCTATATTGTTCCCACTGTGGGATTAATAAAGGCGTTCTCTTCTAGTCCCCAACAATAGCGAGTCTGCTCGGCCCGGGAGCTCGTGGCTCTGGACCGGCGCCTCGTGTTCCACCGCTAACGCAACTTTGTCGAGCCGCTTCCAGATGTTCTCCCAGCTGCACCGCACCCTCAAACGCTGCAATTAACCACTGATTAAGAGATCTTTGGGAGAATAAATGAATCCCCCACACACGCCTTCCCCTAAAGACTGGCTGCGAATCTTAGAAAGAGGCTTCGGGTCGGCCGAACCCTGCGCCGTGCCGCCATCGCATGGATTCTTTTTTTCTTTTTCTGCGTCTTTGACTGCGGCCGGCGCAGGGGTTTGACTCCTCCTCCGGCCTCTAACCTGCTCGGAAAGCCATTAAGCGAGTGAGTCCCAGCAGTGATCTTTGCTAATCACCCAGAGCAGGGGGGGCTTACCGAGGCCTCGGCCACCTGGTGAGGTGAGCTGTCCTTTCAGCACACACTCACACACACACACACACACACACACACACACACACACACACTGGCCAGAGGGACTGCAATGGGAAGTGAATGTGTTACGTGGACAGAGGCTGCTTTCCATTAAGCTTCATGTTTATTATTTATTCATTTTTATTTGTTTGTTGCTGCCTGCCAGTCGCTGCTCTGTTGTAGCTCTGTTTTCTAGTGTAGCCTCCTGCTTTCCTCCAGCCCCATTAGGCTCCTCCTTTTAACCCTAATGATATCACACATTCAGTGGAGTGGTACGAACGAGTTGGCAGCGACAGAGTGGGCGTAGAAGAAGAGAGAGAGAGAGGGAGATAGAAAGAAGCCGTGCCTAATGCAGGAAAATGAAGTAAGCAGGGGAAACAACCCCCCGCCCCCCCCAGGCCTCCCTAAATGCACTTGAATGCTCTCAGTGACTACGACTCCTCGGCCCGGCTCCTTCTAATGGGCGCAGCGAGTCGTCCGGGGTGTTTGTAAGAGCCCGGAGAAGCCGGAGTGCGTCTTTGTCGTGTCCTCGCCGCTCTCCATTTAGTGCGTATTAACATTTCCACATAAAGGGGCTCGGGGGCGGGGCTCGGGGGCGGGGCTCTCGGCCACCCTGAAAGGCTCGCAGGCGACCGCTCACCCGCTAAATTGTTCCCTGGGCCGCTCGGAGGCGACCGGCGATGGAAACCTCGCGGTGGATACGTCCTGATGGTTTTAATACGCAGCTGTAAGCAAACTGCTTCCTGCTGAGACGCAGGGTTCACGCTGCCACAGTCCACCGGCTGCCAGGCTCCAGGAAGTGGAAACCTGTTTTTGTCAGCGCGGAAGGTCCGACGAGTTTGACAAGCAGGCAGCAAACAGAGGGTTAAATACTTGTTTATCCTCATTTCTGGCCATCTAAAGTCTTGTTGGATAATAAATTGGGCAATATTGTTGAAAATGCAACAATCTAATGTAATATGTTGCAATTTGTCAGATTGATGGAAATGACAATCGGTCAGTTCTGTCGACCTTCCCTGACAGAATCCTCTTCTGGAAAGATATTTATCAGCTAATTGACTTATTGATGCTAAAGTGGCTTGGATGATGCAACTGCTCTCCAGATGCTGTTTGATAGGAGGAGGAGGAGGAGGAGGAGGAGGAGGAGGAGGACAGTGATGATGAAGAGGAGGAGGAGGAGGAGGAGAGTGAGGAGGAGGAGGAGGAGGAGGAGGAGGAGGAGGAGAGTGAGGAGGAGGAGGAGGAGGAGGAGGAGGAGGAGGAGGACAGTGATGATGAAGAGGAGGAGGAGGAGGACAGTGAGGATGATGAGGAGGAGGAGGAGGAGGAGGACAGTGAGGAGGAGGAGGAGGAGGAGGAGAGTGATGATGATGAAGAAGAGGAGGAGGAGGACAGTGATGAAGAGGAGGAGGAGGACAGTGAGGATGATGAGGAGGAGGAGGAGGACAGTGAGGATGATGAGGAGGAGGAGGAGGAGGAGGAGGAGGACAGTGAGGAGGAGGAGGAGGAGGAGGACAGTGATGAAGAGGAGAGACTTTTTTCCCCCTAGTCCTGCAGTGTCAGCGCCACCTATGTGTTGCCACTGAGCAGCTCCTGGGTCACATGACCGCCTTCACACTGCGCTGAGATTTTGCTTCTGCCGTGAAGAATTGAAAATGCACGTGGAGTGTCTCTGCTGTGCGAGGCCGATGTTCTTTTTTTTTTTCCTGCTGGGGCGGCTGTGATCAGTCAAGCCCTCCGGCCGATCCGCTGCTCTGCCTCAGCCTCTGCCAGGCGTCCTGACCTCATCGCTCGGGTCGGTCGGTCGGTCGCACGCCGGTCAGAACTTCACGTTGGAACTTGGCTTCAACTCTGCTTTGCTTTGCTTTGCTTTGGCTGCCGTCTGTCTGTTTGCGAGCTCCGACAGCAGATATCATCGAGGCGGGTATCAGATCGAGGCGAGGAGTGAACGCGGAGACGCAGGAGAAACCACAGAAAACCGGAAAAGGGTTCCAAAAGGAAAAGTTTCAGGGCGTTTTAAAACTCTAAAGTGTGTGAATGTTGTGCGCGAAAAGTTCATTTCCAACCGGACTCTAGTTTTTCTACTGTTGTTGGAGAACAGTTGACCAACGGACGAGGCACAATGCACACACACACACACACACACACACACACCGCAAAGTTCCACACGTGTTTAACCATCACCGTCGGCTGCACTCGACTCCACTCGGACCTTTTTTTTTTTTTTATCTTTCCATATCCAGTGTAAATATTCTGAAGTGATTTCTTTAACTGTGAGCTTTCCCTCCGTCCCCCGCAGGCCCGACGCAGCTTCTATTTTTAGATCTCCACTAAACAGCCACCACGCACAGAGCAAGTCCAACACATTTGCATATACGTGCAGGTCCCGGTGGCGTCACGCCTACACACACACACACACACACACACACACACACACACACACACGCACACGCGCGTGCTGACTTGTGCAGGCGGTGTGGGGTGCGAAGCCGCCAGGGGCAGCGCCTGCCTCTGCTAATCCACTCTAATGCACTGGGCTGTCCTCACTACTCCAAATATTGACCCAGGGAGAATGGGCTCGTGCACTCACACACACACACACACACACACACTCCCACTCCCACAGGGGTGTGTCTTTTAATGGGCTTTAAGGACACACACACACACACACACACACACACACACACACACACACGCAGGTGCTTACAAAGGCCGAGTGTAAGCTGAGCTGCAGCCAGGACTCCACCCCCCCTCCCTGGTTAACCCCTCCCTGACTGCAGAGCCTGTGTGTGTGTGTGTGTGTGTGTGTGTGTGTGTGTGTGTGTGTGTGTGTGTGTGTGTGTGTGTGTGTGTGTGTGTGTGAGAGAGAGAGAGTGTTTGCCTATGTTGTCAACTGAAACTTCTATTGTTTTGTGTGAGTGTGTGTGTGTGTGGGGGGGGGGGGGACAGGTGGGGGGGGAAGTGTTTAGTTATCTACACAAAGAGTAGGAAGGTGTGTGTGTGTGTGTGTGTGTGTGTGTGTGTGTGTGTGTGTGTGTGTGTGTGTGTGTGGCTCTCAACCACCTCTCATCTCTCTTCTCCCTCTTGCTCACCTTGCCCTCCCCCCCTCCCTCCTCCTTCCTTCCTCCTCCTGCCCCCTCCCCACCTCCCCCTCCTCCCTCCTTCTCCTCCCTCTTTCCCAGAACTGGCCAATCAGATCCCGTATAGCATCATCCAGGACATACAGCCTGGGGAGTCCTGGGAGAATGGTAAGACGCCGAAGCCTCCGAAGTGCAGCTTCACAGATGGAGAATAGAGTTGAACGATGATAACAATAATAATAAAAATGATAATAATAATAATAATGATAATAATAATAATAATGATAATGATGTTAATGCATTTCAGAGTGAATGACTGGTAGTGAAGCTGCTCTCTGTGTTGTAAATGCACGTTTGAGGAACGATGTTGTCAACGGTTCTTCTGAAGACTTTTTCTTGGCCAGTTGTCACTTTTCCCGCCACTCCTTCCACCATCATGGAGTCTTTGGGAAGAGGAGCTGGGATTAGAGGCCGGGGTCACTGGAGGTCGGTGCAGGCAGGCAGGCAGGCAGGCAGGCAGGCAGGCCGTGGGCAGAGTGAGGCTGCACCAGTGAGTGCCCACGTGTGCCCTCAGCAGTACGAACGCATCCTGTTTGGAGATGAGGCTCCGCCTCTGAGCCAACAGTCACGGCGTGCCTGAGTCCACAGGGTGGCAGCGGCCTGGCATCGGGGAGGCGGAGTTAATATTCCAGCAACAGCGCCTCAGTGGCTCCTCCGTCTCTCCAGCGTCCAATAGGGAAGCTTTTTCAGCTGTCGGCTGGAATGAACCGAAGCTCCGCTCCGTGTGGAAGCTGCACTGCGTGGCTTCTTACTGTGTCTCCGTGTTCAAGAAGAACCGAGGACGGCGCTGGGAGTTTGTCTGGAGTTTGTCCTCAACTAAAGTGGCGTCGATCAGAGGCGGCAGAACGGAGGCAGCTTGCCTGCAGTCGCAGCTCCGCCAGCCGCCCTGCTGCAAATTGGAAGACGTGTGCGTGTTGTTAGCGTGTGGAAGGCCTGGAAATATTGAATTGAACTGGAGACGACGCCCCGAGATCACCACGATGACGAAGATGAAGATGAAGACGCATCTCGTCTCCTGCTGTGTCGTTTTAAAGCCTCGTTTACAGGCATCTATTTATGCAACAACAGCCTCCTCTGTGTTTAACGCGCGCGCACACACACACACACACACACACACACAGTCGCATTGGGAATACACAGGTGACCTGCTTCTCATCAACCCTCCCCCCTCGACCGCTTCCTCCCCCCTCCCCCCTCCTCCCTGCTAGCAACCTGCCCTGACAACGTGTCTGTTGTGTGTTCACTGCCTCAAACAAAAGACTGCACCTCACCTCCACACACCCCCCACTCTCTCTCTCTCTCTCTCTCTCTCTCTCTCTCTCTCTCTCTCTCTCTCTCTCTCTCTCCCCCCCCCCCCCTCTCTGATTGAGAGACACCCTCCTCTCAATCAATAGATGCTGCTGCTGCTTATTTGTGAGGCCAGCTGTCCTCAGCAGCCTGATTGTGTAAGCAGCTCCTCAGGCTTAATGAAGACACCTTCCTCCCTCAGCCTCGCCCGGCCAGATGCTCCACGTCCACCCCAACTTTGACTTTTTTTTTGCTTGTTGCTGGTAGCTTCCTCCTCGGGCTGGGCAATATGTTATTGTTTGCGATGTATCGTCCAAAACAATCCCCCGGGGTAAGAATATCGTCATCTCACGATAAACTCCGCTAAACTCCCGTTGATGACGTAGTTCCCCGTTCAAAGCCCTTGCCGCTGGCAGTCGGCAGCTCCAGCATGGCGCGAGGCGAGGCCGACGCCGTCGAGCTCGTTGCTGAACGTTCTGAAGTGACTCAGCAGTTCCACTCTGTGCTTTATCCACACCGACTCCTCACCAAGCCCTGCTCGTGTTGTCAGCGACTTCCTGCTTCTTCAAACACGCCGGGCGTCAGGCAGTCTTCTTCTCCTTCTCCTTCTCCTTCTCCTTCTCCTTCTCCTCCTTCTCCTTCTCCTTCTTCTTCTTCTTCTTCCTTCAGGGAGTAAACTTGCAGCGCCACACCAGGCCTGGCATAGGTACTACATTGTTCAGTCGTTTCCAGCGTCTCCGTGTGAAATGGGATTTTTTTTTTTAAACACGGCCTCGTGTGCGGTTTCAAAATAATCCAAAAAGATGGACTTGAATTGTTTTATATTTTTGATCGTCACTTAACGTTTTATCGTAATAAATGCCTGAAATTATCGTGCTAAAATTTTGAGTCCGTATCGCCGCCCATCCCAACTTCCTTCCTTCCATGTCTGTCATGGCAGCTGGGTGGCGCCGGTGTATTATGCAGCGTGCCCCCCCCCCCGTCCCCCCACCCCCTGTTCTCTGCATTGCGTGCACTTGAACGGAAGACGGCTTCCGACCCGGGAAGACGTTGCATTAGTGATGGTGCAGCGAGGGAGCTGCCGGGTTCCCTAAATTATTAGTGGGCGGGCGACGCTATGGCCACGGAAGACAAGTTGGCTCGCACCGCACAAGACGCCAGATGCAGCGGAGCGTTCGGAGTCTGCGGAACGTGAAGGAGCTCCCACCTGCGGCACTTTTCCCACCGCTTTCCAATCCCTCAGGTTGATATTGCCTTGTTGTGGGCTCTCTGTGGCCTCTGCAGCTGCCCAGTGGCGTCGCCCACCACCACCTCCTCCTCCACCTCCTGCTCCTCCTGTCCCCCAGCAGCTCCCACTGGGGTGTCGGTCAGCTGGGGGACGGACGGGAGAAGCCGAGCGGCTCGGGAACGCTGCGGAAGCTTTTAGCCACAGATCAGTTTGTGGCTCCTTTGTTCCCGCTGACGCTCAACACGCGCGTCTAATTGATTAGATTAACAGGAAGTGGGTTCCTGACTCCGGCTCTCGTTACAGCATCAGAGGAAGAAAAGTTCTTTTCTGCTCCTTATCTTGTTCCGCTTCCACTGAGGCTCATCCTGCAAACTTTGGAGGAAGGACAGACAGACAAGCAAACAAACAAACAAACAAACAAGTCACGGCTTGAAGTCCACACACACTGACCTGCTTTCTCTCTCTCTCCCTGTGTGTGTGTGTGTGTGTGTGTGTGTGTGTGTGTGTGTGTGTGTGTGTGTGTGTGTGTGTGTGTGTGTGTGTGTGTGTGTGTGTGTGTGTGTGTGTGTGTGTGTGTGTGTGTGTGTGTGTGTGTGTGTGTGTGTGTGTGTACGCCAGGCGAGGCCTCGCACCTCGCCATCAACAAGCTCAAGTGCCCGCACTGTAACTACATCGCCAAGCACCGGCGCACGCTGAAGAGGCACCTGATCATCCACTCGGGCGTGCGCTCCTTCAGCTGCGACATCTGCGGCAAGCTGTTCACCCGCCGCGAGCACGTCAAGAGACATTCCCTGGTGAGTCTCCCAGAGCAACAGCACCTCCACCTACACCTACACCTACACCTCCAGTCCGGCCGGGACGCACACACTGTTGGCCTTTTAGCGCTGCTGGCACGGCTTTGTCATTGAATCAGCAGAATTCCCTTTGGAGTGATGAGGAGTCCTGGATTTAAACTCAGTAGTTTAGGAAGCAGCATCCTTTACATGGAGTCTGCATTCTTTTAATGCCTCTATGGCCTTTGGTGCTCTGTGTCTGGTCATCTTGGTGTGTGTACACACACACACACACACATATATACACGTATACAGTACTACCCAGAAGATGAGAATCCTGAAAAGGTTGTAGTTCAACTTTAAAAGGTGAAGTTGACATATGAAAAATCAGTATATTTCAAGTTTTTATTGCTTTGGATTTTGCTGATCAGGTCTTGCGGCTTAGAAAAATTAGAATGTTACATCAAGTCAAATCTTTATGAAACTCTTAATGAGCAAAGTGACAACAAGGAACTGCTTGAGATGTCAGTTTGTGTGCAATGGCTCAATAGAATGTGTTGCTTTCATCTTTTATGTTAAATTGCCAAAATAAAACAACTTTCACTGGAATTATACACACACATATATACATACATACATATGTGTGTGTATAATTCCAGTGAAAAGCTTCAAAGCAGCACTTCTCTTCTTTCTCCCAGTTTAGTTTGCCTGTTATCTGTTGATTTACAGCAGTGTGACCTCAGATCACAAGAACAAATGTCACACACGCGCACACACACACGCACACACACACACACACACACACACACACACACACGCACACGATGACATTCAACAAGCGACTCTGAGACTCGGGCAGTTTGGCTGCTCTGCCACGTGCAGCTGTGAACCTGCAGGTGTTTCCACGCTGCTCAGTGTATTCACAAAGTCACTGTTGGCGTCTTCTGCTCGATGAGCCCGACAGTGACGTCGCCGTGAAAGAGCAACGTGCTCCCCAGAGCCCCTCAAGTCCACGGATTGACGGGATTGGTCGGTTTCTGCTGAACTTCCAGTTCACTGTGATCACGACGACCCGTTCAACAACAAAACGAAACCCCGAGTGAACCCGACTCCCACCCCCCACCCCCCACCCCCTCCCTGCAGGTGCACAAGAAGGACAAGAAGTACAAGTGCATGGTGTGCAAGAAGATCTTCATGCTGGCGGCCAGCGTGGGCATCCGCCACGGCTCGCGGCGCTACGGCGTGTGCGCCGAGTGCGCCGACTCGCACCAGGCCACCCAGGAGGGCCTGGAGGGCCTGGAGTTCCCCCGCGACGACGACTTCGAGGGCGAGGACGCCGACGACCTGGAGGGGGAGGAGCCCGTCGACCACGACCAATCCAACTGGGCCGAGGGCAGCGCCGGCGCCGCCGCGGCCGCGGCCCTGGAGGAGGACTGAGCGACTTTACGCACGCTCCAAAGAAAGAACGGAAGCGGATCTAAAGAAGAAGAAGAAGAATAAAAAGCAGAGGTTGATGTTTAATATATGAATGACGGGGAAAAAGAAAACTAGCTGGGAAACAATCAACTCCAAAGTGCTATCAAACCATGAGGTTACTTAATTCTGAAAGTCCACGACAAACGATGGGTTAGAACTAAAAGCTTTGCTAGAATGAAAACTCCAAGATGTACAGATTTTATTCATATTAATATTAATATTATTATTATTGCTAAAAAAAAAAGAAAAAGGTGTCCGCGTCTGGGCACAGCGCCCCCTGGAGAAATATTCAGAGCGACGAATTCTGTGATAAATCAGGGGATTTTCATTTTTTTTTTTTTTTTGCTATTTTTTCTTTTTTTTTTTGCTTCGGTGATGTACTTTATTTCCTGTCTGTATCTGGGGAAAGGGGGGGGGGGAGCGGTGGGCACAGTGGTGATGTTGTAGATGGGGCGGGGGGGCGGGGGGCGGCATTGTTAGGCCAATCAATCTAAAAAAGAGAAAAAAGTGAAATGTTAATTATTTAATTTATGAAGAGGTTATTATGGTCTTATCAGATGCTACAACTTTTATGTTTCTTCCTTTTTGTTTGTTTGTTTGTTTTGCTGTTTGTGGTCTGCAGGCAGAGGCACAGCGTCGCCTGTGGCTTCCTGCACACAAAATCTGAAAGTATCTCGCGCTCGCTAGTGCACGCAAGAAGAGCGTCAATGTCCGCTAGAAATTCTTCTTTTCTTTTGAAACTCGCTCTGTAGATCTGTTTAGACGCGCTAAATATTATTATTATTATTGTTATTATTGTTGATGTTATGATATTCCTTTACTTCCTGCTCTAATTTTCTATTTCCTTTCTTTCCCTGCACAAATCTTGGAACCAAAAAAATCTGTTTTGTGACTCTAATGTATCTCAGCCATATTTATGATTATTGTTTTTGTTTTTTTTAATTAATTTAAGAGGGCTGCGATATTGTGCCAAACAGACAGCACACCAAGATTTAGCAGGAAATTAAAACTACTGAATACGCTTTAAGACAAACAAGAAAAAAAAAAAGTTTTTTTTTTTTTTTTTTTTTTTTCTTTCCTTTTTTCGGTGAGGGGGCGGGGCTTGGGCTTGGGGTTGGGGGGGGGGCGAGAAGATTAAAAAAAAAAGTACAAGGAGAAATATTATTGTTAGCTTTATACAAATCACGGCGTCACAGTAACACTTTATTATTGTTATTATTAATATTATTAAACAGAAGCATTTGACTTTCACTTAAAGCTTGAATTTTTTTTTTTTTTTTTTTTTTTTTGCCAAATGACGAAACGTTTGGTGCTGTAATTGCTTTGTCGCAGAATACTGGACCTACAGGCTTTATATGATGTTTATAATCATAAGCTTAAACTGACTCAGTTATAGATGTGTAATCAGCTCAAAACTGTAGAACACTGTTGTGCTATGGCGACTATCAGGTATGCTTTGCCATTGATGTTTTTTTTAAGAGCTTTTTTTCTATTTAATGCACACACACACACACACTCGCTTGCACACACACACACACACACACACACACTCACACAAACATACCATTGTTTCTTTGTTGTTTTTTTTTTGTAAGACTTTGGACAGAACCTGTCAGTCATCCATCATTGTTGAGGACCTAAGCATAAAAACCCAATTCCGGCTTTGTTCATATTTGGTACTGAGTTTGTTTTTTGTTTTTTTTTGTTTTTTTTAAAAACTAATTACATATTTTGTGTTGAATCACTTGAACATGTCTGAAAGTACTCCAGTTTTTATTTTCACGTGCGAAAAAAAGGCATAAAAATGTCCACTGGTTTGATTTGTTATTGTTTGTTTGTTTGTTTGTTTGTTTCTTTTTACTTTAGGTCTGCCAGGTTAAAAAAACAAAACAAAATAAAGGTGAAGCTCTAAGGCGTCTCATAGATGCACTTAAATGTTTTATGTACACAATTTGGTTTTTTCTTTTGTGTGTCTTTGCTTCCCGCTGGAGGAAGCGGGTGAATGATGGAACTATAGAGAGAAAGAAAAAACTGTTGTCTTTTCTTCCAATGAGCAACTTTTTTGTAATTATTATTTTGAGACTCTGTTTTTGTTTTTGTTTTGTTTTTTTGCTATTTAATATTATATATATATATTGACTCCAAATGCAATCAAGACTGTTAATTTCTATTTGTCCAACCAAAATTGTTTTTTTTTTTTGTTTTTTTTAATTGTTGAAGTATAATGTATGAGAAGAGAAGCCAGGTGAAAACTTTAGTGTAGAGAATCCCTTTTTTTTGGCTTGTGTCTGTAATTGTCGAGATTTTTAAATGTTTATATGCTCCAGAATCATTCACTTTACCCTTTAAGATACATTTTTCTTTTTTTCTGAAATCCTTCCCACCGATGTCTCCTCCCTCCTGTTTTCTTTCTTTCTTTCTTTTTTTTTTTTTACGTTAAGCACATATTTCCTTAAGAAAGACGGATTGTTTGCGGGTCGAGACCTCGGAACAGCAGTATCTGTTCGTATGCAGTGGAAGTCGCAGTGCTGAAGTGCTCATGATGCAGAAGATGTGTGACTTCCCTTTACTCTCAGAGGAAGAAGAGTTCTATTTTAAATGGTAGAGATCGCAGCCTCTCGGTGTCACTTTTACCTTCAAATCACTGTGCGAGGGGCTATATTATCTATATATATATATATATATATATATATATATATGTGGAGAATATATATAAGATTAAAATATATATATATATATGTGAAGAAGATATTATTTAAGTAGAGGATTTGTGTAACGGAACACATTGGCAGTCAGCTGCAGACCTCCCGACGTGGTGGATTATCTCCGTGAACTTTGACCTTCCATCTCTCTCTCTCTCTCTCTCTCTCTCTCTCTCTCTCTCTCTCTCTCTCTCTCTCTCTCTCTCTCTGTTCACGCCGCGTGCTCGTTCATCACACCATCCCGTTGTCTCTTTGTTTTTTTTAATATTCATTTACCATCCTACTGATCTTTACTGTAACGAATGGAACTTGATTTTAATGCTGTATTTGTTATATGGACAAGAGAAACAAAAACGGAAAAAAAAAAACCCAACACTACAGATGTAAAGCAGAGGTTTTTTTCTCCCCCAGCTGTATTTTTTTACGCTGTTCGCAAAAAAAAAAAAAAAAAAGGTTGTATTTTTCAATTTCCTCTCGAACTTTTCACAGTGATGCAAAACCTTTTCGGGCCACCGCCTCAGTGCCCTTCTGAACACAAAGCAAATTCAGGTTAATCTTTTTACGTTTTTATCAGAAGTTTTCAAAGATGGAACTACATTCTCCTCTTTTTTTTTTTTTTTTTCTTTTATTTGTTTTCTTTCTGAATTGTACTACTGTTCCTCTCTATACTACATTTTAAGAATAAAACTTTGATATTGCTTTAAGGTGCTGCCCTCTCGTCGTTCCCTCACACCTTCACTGTAGTTCGCTGTAAAAGTGTGTATTTATAGGACAAACTACGCAAAGGTCACTTTGCTAATGAGTCATGCGCAGGCCTCAAAGGACCATTGCCTGTTTGCACCATACAAACAAAGTATTATAAGTGGACTGGAGGTGTGTGTGTGTGTGCGTGCGTGCGTGCGTGCGTGTGCGTGTGTGTGTGTGTGTGTGTGTGTGTGTGTGTGTGTGTGTGTGTGTGTGTGTGTGTGTGCGTGTGTGTGTGTGGACAGACGGAGCAGCAGGTCGTTGCAGTTGCTTGCATGCAGCACCAGTCTGCAGCAGTTGTGATAAATGAGAAGTTTTATTTTGGCTCTGAATAAACCACAGAACCCATTAAAGGTTATCAACCACCACCACCCCCCCCCCCCCCCAGGATAACGGCTGCAGCAGGACCTCTGAGAGCTGGTGGCAGGTCAGCTGACACACCTGCGGCAGCCGACAGACAGGATGTGTGGGCTGTTGACGGTGGTGCAGAGTGGTTTGGGCGGCCTTGTCAAACCAACAAATAAGCACACACACACCACACACACACACACCACACTGTGGGGGACCGACGTGGTCTCCCCACGTACAGGGGGGGGGTGCAGGCAGACCAGACTGGTGGGGCCACAATGGGTTCCAGAATGTGACAGATGGATGGAGAGTTAAACATGCTGCTTTCATGTCTTTATTGAAATGATTCTTAAAACACTGGAGGAAAAAGAAAAATGGATGTAACAGTAAGTCGCCTATTTGATGGCTTACGTGCTATTAATGTCATTTCTCCAAGTTCGGCGGGCCAGATTAAAAAGCTTAACAAGGCCGCATATGGCCCCCGGGCCTTAGTTTGCCCACGTCTGGGTTAAACCGTGAGGCAGGACAGTGCTGAGTGCCAGAGGAAGTGCTTTTTATTGCATACAAGGAACAAATCAGGCAACAAAAAATAATCCCACCTGGCAGGTAGCTTAGCTTCACCACAAGCTAGCAGTTTCTCTCACTTTATCTCCTCCTTCCATTTCTTCTGGGGTCAGCCTGGGGTAATCCATCCGTTCTGCCCCAGGCCCGGCCGTCTTGCACCCTACGGGGCTGCGGCCTCCCAGCTCGTCCTCAGGCTCCGCCTCTTCTCTCCCGCTGCCTCGGCGGCACCACAGGTGCAGGATGTTGACGAAGGTGCCCAGTGTGTAAGATGTTTGGTTTGGTGGACCTTGTCAAATGAGCAAACACACACACACACACACACACATGCACACACACGTGCACACACACACACACGCACCACGAGACCCGTGAGCAACATTCCGCCCCCCCGCCCCCCTCTGTGTTGAATTCGATCGGTTCCTCTTCCCACCCGCGCTCCTCTCATTCCTTTTGATTTATGGATTTATTTGTCACAGTTTTTCCAAGGCCGTGAACTCGCTCGCCCGGAAGCCACTGTTGCTGCCACCTACCGGCCAGTCTCCGGACTGAACAAAAAAAAAAAAGGAAAGAAAATACACGTCGGCGAGGTAGTTCCTCCAAGCTGACACCAGATGGCAGCACTCCATCGACGAGCCTCGAGTTGTATGGACGAGTCGCAGGTTCCGCTCCCGCTGGGACCCGTCTAAATCCTGGTAGTTGTTCCATTTCCTCCTCCTCCTCCTCCTCTCTTTCTCTCATTCTCACGTCTACATCCGGGCTTGCGGGACGGTGTTGATTTGCCTCGCGTGTTGCTGCTCGGCGGGCTCT
>NW_027466127.1:12500-97500 GCF_046127955.1 Nelusetta ayraudi | reverse complement strand
GCCGGACCTCGTCCAGTGACGTCCTGTACGGCAAGTCTATTAGGACAAACTACATCGCAGTCCAACAAACAAACGGAACAACCAACGATAGATGGCTAGATAGATAGATAGCTAGATAGCTAGATAGATAGATAGCTAGATAGATAGATAGATAGCTAGATAGATAGATAGCTAGATAGATAGCTAGATAGCTAGATAGATAGCTAGAGAGATAGATAGCTAGATAGATAGCTAGAGAGATAGATAGATAGATAGATAGATAGATAGACAGCCATCTACCTATTTGTTAATCCATTCTATCCATTACCGATATGTAAAAATATAATAAAATATCCATCTAGTTATTTAATTTCTATTTTTCCGACCGCGGTGTAGTTTGTCCTAATAGAGTTGCCGTAGGACCCCGGTCAGATTCTGCGCCTACACCTGCAGAGAATCAATCGGTCGACTCCGAGTGCATTGACCTCGTTTAAGCTAACGCAGGACCTCCCTGTAGCGGCCCTGCTGGCAAAGAATCATGGGAGTCGGAGTTCCGTCGTTGGAAGACGTTGCAGGCTGGAGGTTCGTTTGAAAACAGACGTCTGTGAGTCGCACGTGTGTCACTTCTGCCGAGACGGCGGCAGGAGGAGGAGTTACGTCGGCGCCGATCAGAAGCCGCGTGTCGTGGTTTTGTTTTTTCATCTTCTGGCCTCCGGGAGCAGCAGAGAGGAGCCAGAAAACACAAGCTGGCAAGGCTGGGCGGGCCTTCAAAAGTCAACTGCTTTCTCTTCTGAAGGGCCCCGCTGGGCTGCGTGCCAGCCACACACACACACACACACACACACACACACACACACATGCAAGCAAATAGACAACTAACACACCTACATGAATCATGCATATGAGCGCTGAAAGCGAATACACACACGCACACACACCTCAACAAGCACAAGTTCATGCACGCACGCACACACTCACTCACACACTCACTCACACACTCACACACACACACACACACACTCAGTCAGACGCATGTTGAGGAACTCCTGTTTTCCCACCAGCTCGGCCTTGTGGGAAAATCCAGGCTGGTCAGTAATTGATTCCGCCCTGCCAGCTCCATTAGTTTGTGGCACAGTCACACACACACACAGTCTCACACACACACACAGTCTCACACACAGTCTCACACACACACACACACACACACACACAGACTCATGGAGGGCGAGATAAAAGCCCTCCTCCTATTCGCCGAGCCGCTTTGCTTCTCTTTTTTTCCATGGGAAGATGTTTTTCTTCTCCTCCTCCTTTCTAGCGCCACCTGTTTGTCTCCTTTGATCCTGACTGCTGCAGATTTAATCAGCCGCCGCTCATTTAAATAAACCTGTTTAGCAGAGCTCTCCTTCCAGAGCTCCTCCCACCGACCTCTGCAGTCAGGCTCCAACTCGTCCACCCACTGGGAGCCTTCCAGGTCCCAGTGGAGAACGTTTAGCCCTGTGTTTACAGCCCGCCGTTGAAAGTAGTGATGCCTTGTTTGACCTTTCAGCACCCTTTGTGACATCACAGGGGGCTGACTCCAAGGACTCTTTTGGTGATTGGCACGGGAAAGCAAAGAGTGGGAGGATGAAGGTTGATGAAGAGGAGGTCCCGGGAAGCTCACAGGCAGGAAGAAGAGGCTTATTGTGAGGAAGATATTGAACAATGTGAATTTGAACACTTAAAAAAAAAAAGAAAAAAAAAGAGCATTAAAAAAAAAATCCCATTTTCCACTCAATGTTTTCTGGCTCATGTGAATTAAACATACATTAAAACTCAAGCAAAGACTAAAGACAAAACCGTCCGGTTATTTATGGTGACTTTTATTGGCCTGTTGACAGCAGACAGAGCCTCTTCACCTCCCTGCAGTTTGTCCTCCTCCTCCTCCTCCTCCTGCTCCTCCACCTCCTCCTGCTCCTCCTGCTCCTCCTCCTCCTCCTCCTCCTGCTCCTCTACCTCCTCCTCCTCCTCCTCCTGCTCCTCCTCAGTCATATGAACAGACGGCAGAGTGACACTGTGCCATTCAGCCACCTGCCACCACTCCCTGCACACACACACACACAGACACACACACACACACACACATGCTGACTCACACGCTCACACACGTACCTCAACCCAAAACAAGCTGCACAACACACCCACCAGTGGACTAGCAAAACACACACACACACACACACACAGTCAAACCTCCACTTTCTTCTTATCGCGGCCGCTGTTTTCCAGCCCCTCCCGTCTAAATCTCACAGCCCCGAGGCTTGGCAGCGCTAACTGTAACCCCCCCCCCCCCCCAACCCCTCCCTCCCTCCTCCTCCACTCACTGCTCGCCATTCACTGCAGCTTATCAATGACCATCACGGCCGTTATTACCTCCGACTTCAAAGGCTCCTTCAAAGCTGAGGCTGATTGTGTTGTTTCTCTCTCTCTTCCCTCCTCATGTTGATCTTCTCACGTAGCAACGCCGCAGATAGGCGCCTCCACTACGGCCGCATTAATTGCCCCCCCCCCCCCCCCCCCCTCCCGTTATCTGCTGCTGAAAGCATGTGACGCCCTGCAGAGGGGAGGAAGAGGAGGAGGAGGAGGAGGAGGAGGAGGCCTCTGCAACACTCGGCGTCCACTAGAGGTCCTCGCGAAAAAAATTCTTATTGGTCCGTTAAAATGTCCCACAGAAGGTAACAACCGGTAATGATCCAGTGTTTGTGGCGCTGGTCGCTGGCCCCGCCCACCAAGCTCATGCAAGAGAAGATGTCAGTGAATAGAACTGCAGACACTGCAGATGGTCTGAGACAAATTCATTCATTCTTCACTCGTTACTTGTTGTCATGTGATCAAAACAGAAGAGCCAGAACGAAGTTCGTTCAAATGCCTTTTGCCTAAGCCCCGCCCCTTAAACATCACCGTACAATCTCAGGTTCATTTTAACCGTAACTTTGCAGGAGAGCTCGCTCGCTGCAGTTCTGCCACTTAGCTTTGCTAGCTGACCAACACCGTGGCTGAAGTTCACAATCTTTTCTTTCTTGCCATGTGAAATGTTTTGAGTGAAAACGTCGATGTCCTCAACTTTGTACTGCCCGCCAATCATCCAAAATCCAACGTCAGCCAAAGCCGCTGGTGCTAGCGACTACACTTAAGCTTCACGCTAACGTGCCGTTAGCCGCAGAAGTTGTCGCTAACTAGCGTAAAGTTGCTTTTTTTTGTATTTTGTGTAACTGGGACGGTCCAGGTGCGACAGGTGAGCCTCTGCTCTGTGATGGGTTAGGGTCAACTCTGACTGTCTGGCCACACGTCGTCGGGAGGAGGCGGCTAATGTTTTTCTCGCGGTTTGTCGCCGCCGCCCGCCTCACACGCCGCTCGCTGCCAGGTCACATGCCGGCGATAAGCAGCCGTAGGATCGGCCATTCGCCGCGGTTTTGGCTGGAATATTTCCGTCTAGACGAGAAATGTTTCCCCCGAGCCGAGTCGAGCGACAGCGCCGACAGTCGACGTCTGCTACGGCGGTAATTACCCGCAATTATCGTTTCGCTTGGGCTCGATATTAATTACAGCAGTCGGGTTCGCTGTGATAAAACACCAAAAGTTATTTGTTGTGAGTTCCAGGGCCACGTTGACAGCTTTTTGTTTTTGTGGATTTTTCATCGCGTTGATAGTCATCTGCGTGTGTGTGTGTGTGTGTGTGTGTGTGTGTGTGTGTGTGTGTGTGTGTGTGTGTGTGTGTTTGGCTGCATGTGACTGTTGAACATACATCATTAAAGACGGCATGCAAAGTGAAAGGTGGTGAGTGCGTGTGTGTGTGTGTGTGTGTGTGTGTGTGTGTGTGTGTGTGTGTGTGTGTGTGTGTGTGTGTGTGTGTGTGTGTGTGTGTGTGTGTGTAATCCAAAGGTAGGCTGGGTTATTATGTCAATTATATTGCTGTCACAGAAAGGTCGCACACACACACGCTGGGAGCTGCCTTTGCTTTCCATTTGTTAGCTGTGAAATATTAATCACAGTCAGCTGTTGAGCTGACAGGGAGAGGATGCAGCACACACGCACACACACACACACACACACACACGCACACACACGCACCCACACACACGCAAACGCAGACCTGTGCGTCGCTCCGACGTGTACGCATTCACATGCATATCAGTAACAGGTTCTGCAGCACGGACGCACACACACACACACACACACTCACACACACACACTCACACACACACACTCACACACACTCACTCACTCCTCTCGCCTGGGCATCTGTGAGCAGCGCGTCGTCGCAGCTGTCTGAGGGATTAGAGGCATCGACCCCGGAGGTCGGCGTGTTCGCTGACCTGTCACAGAGCGACCACGTCGCCGTCTTTCCTCTCCACCAATCAGAGCTCAGACCTGCTCGTTGGGCCAGCAGGGTGTTTTTCCTGTTT
Organism: Nelusetta ayraudi; assembly: GCF_046127955.1. Taxonomy (NCBI): domain Eukaryota; kingdom Metazoa; phylum Chordata; class Actinopteri; order Tetraodontiformes; family Monacanthidae; genus Nelusetta; species Nelusetta ayraudi. The sequence goes on along the minus strand of NW_027466127.1, from coordinate 93,082 downwards.
TGTTTTGCTCTGCTTCAGTCTGGCTGAGGTTTTAAAAGTCCACTCCGTCCTTCTCGTTCCTCTTAAAACGCAACTGAACCTCGTTAAGAGCCTCTTCAAATGATCTGTGATCACTTTGCCAAAGCTCTTGTCGCACGTTTTGTGCTTTTTTTTTATTTGTTTATTTATTTTTTAATTGCGCAATAAATGTCTTTAAAAATCACTGATTTTCCAAGCTGCTTTTGAAGCAGAATATCTGCAGCCTGACTTCCAGCGCTAGTTTGGATTACACAACCCAGCGCAGATAGCGGGAGAGACACGCAGTCTGTGAGGGCGGGGGTGGGGGTGGGGGTGTTTGTGTGGTGGCAGCCTGGGTGGAGGAGCGTCCGCCGGCTTTGTGTCTTCTCAGAGATATTTGTTGGCTGCGACGCCGCGACAACTGTCACCACTGACGCACCAAAGTTCCACAGAAAGAAAGAACCGTTGGCGTCAGCACGATCCCTCACCTGGTTTCACTGGAATTAGCCGCGGTGAGCTAACATTAGCTAGCTCCGGTTAGCTCGCAACTGGTCGGCGTTGACGGTCGTCTTGATTAGAGACGCACCGATACCACTTGTTGACAGACCGAGAAGAGTACGAGTACTTGAGTATCACCGATACCGATGCCGATACCGAGTGCTCAATCAGGCCATCGCACATTTTAGGACACAATTTTTTCTTTTTGTTTTTAAATTTTCCACAGAAGTTATGCTATCTTGTTAACGTTCCTTGGGATGTTTTTCTAGTACATGGGCGACTGTCACAAGGTTCACTGCAGCACAAACACAAATTTTAACAAAACTGTCATACACATACATACATGTATAACTGGTATCGGGGTCATGGTATCGGAACGTATTTTACGAATGCAAGCAGAGTACTCAAGCCCAGTATCGGTACCTATACCTGATCGTGGTATCGGTACCCATACCCCATAGTCAGTATTGGTACCAATACCTGATAATGGTATCAGTATCGGTATTGATACCTGATACCAGTATCAGGTATTGGTACCAATACTGACTATGGGGTTTGGGTACCTATACCTGATACCTGATGCTGGTATCAGTATCAGGTATCAGTATCGGTACTGATACCTGATGCTGGTATCGTTATCAGTGCATCCCTAATTTTCAGACCAAGTTGTTTTTTTTTAACACACAATTTTTAATTGAATTGTCATGAGCAAGCTTGTGATTGTCTTCTCTAACATTTCTAATAGATTTTGTTTTTCCAAAGAAAAAGTCCCAGCCGTGCCCCGCCCCCCCGCCCCCCCCACCGGCTGCCAGTCCAGACCGGGCTGGAGGCCACACAGGGTTGTGACACCCCGACTCGGCCGGGGAGTGCATGTGACGTGGGAACGGCCGGGACCGCTCAGAGTCACGGCCCCACCGCTGGCTGCACCGCCGCCGCCACCGTCGCCTGCCAGGGGTCGTGGGGGGGTCGGTAGTGGGGGGAGCGGGGGGGGGGGGGGCGGCTTCCTGGATACTTGGCATTCCTGCAGCCAATGAGGACTGTGAGAACCAAAGGGCAGCGGCGGGCAGAAACATTCTGGGGTCTTAAAGCGGCTCGAGACACCGGTACAGTGTGTGTGTGTGTGTGTGTGTGTGTGTGTGTGTGTGTGTGTGTGTGTGTGTGTGTGTCTGTCCCAATTATTTTTTTTATAGCTGAAGTTTTAATGTTTGATTTTAAACCCTGCTTTTTTTTATTTTCATTTTTATTTTGACTTGTCTGGCTTGTGAGAATTAATCCGTGATTAATCCGTGATTAATCAGCGATCAGTGAGGTGACACAAAGACGCAACTTCTGAATTTACGATCGTTTAATCTCACTTGTCACCTTGATGGATACTTGGATTCAGCCACTGGTCCAAGACCTAAAAGTGGGCGGGGTTTTGGAGAAAGGCCAATTAGAGTAGCAGAAGTCTTTTTACTACTGAGGCGTCATTCCGACAGAGGTCAGGACAATCATCTGATTGTGTGTGTGTGTGTGTGTGTGTGTGTGCGTGTGTGAGTGCGTGTGTGTGTGTGGCGATGTTGCCCTCTTGCCCACATTTGCAACATCACCTCGCCGGGCATTGTGGGTACCCTCCTCAACCCCCCCCCCCAACCCCTCCCCCCCGCACCTCCTGTTGGTGCCCCCCTAATGATCATTTAACCATTAGGGGCCTGATTGGGGGGGGGGGGGTCCTGACAGCTGAGTGTGCCCACTTTCCCATGCTGCCAGGGGTCAGAGGTCACCGTGCAGCCACCGGCACAGTTGTCGTGACCCCCTGGGCGCACACAAGGCGGCTCCTGTGCGACTGTATGAGAAACAAGAGAGGCGGCGAGGGGCCTCGAGCGTGCACGTGTGTGTGTGTGTGTGTGTGTGTGTGTGTGTGTGTGAGAGAGAGAGAGAAACTTAACAATGACTTGTTCAGGTCGCAGTTTGCGTTGGATGTTCGAGTGTGTGTGTGTGTGTGTGTGTGTGTGTGTGTGTGTGTGTGTGTGTGTGTGTGTGTGTGTACACGGTCCCCTCAGCAACCGTGACCGTGGCCTTGTGAGGGTCCATGAGGCCTCCTGTTTTGTTTAGGTTGAATCGCATACTGTGTGTGTATGCGTGCACGTCGTGAGTGTGCGTGTGTGTGTGTGTGTGCCCCCTCTCGCCCCCCCACCCTTGTCGCCCTTTGAACTGCTGCCATTCAAAAGTCAAAGCTTCCTGCTTTTCTTCCTCCTCCAAAACCAAAATACGTCGCCCTGCGTTTGTTTGTTTCTGTCCCGGTTCTGTTCAGGTGGCCGCACAGTTTCTTATCACACACACACACACACACACACACACACACACACACACACACACACAGAGCTGAGAAGCGTCCGACTTGACAGGAGCCACTTGAACTCTTTTCTTCCCACCTGGGCGGCTGCAGGTGCAGGTGAAGTTTTTTTTGACTTCCTGTGTGTGTGTGTGTGTGTGTGTGTGTGTGTGTGTGTGTGTGTGTTTTGTTGAGCTCCCTCTGGCACCCGGGAACCACCCGCCGCTTTGTGTGTGTATGTGTGTGTGTGTGTGTGTGTGTGTGTGTGTGTGTGTGTGTGTGTGTGTGTGTGTGTGTGTGTGTGTGCGCGTGCAGGGCTTTGATGTCGCCCTGCAGCCCGGGGCAGGTGGCAGCGAGCCGGGAGGCTCGGCGGCTGCGTGCAGGATCTTGACTCTTGACTGCGGGCCGGCGCTGCTCGCTGCCGCCGCCACTTCGCTGGAAGTCAGAGCAGGGGATTGACAGTGGGTGGCGGCGGGCGCCGGCTCGGGGTGTCATTAACCAGGTATTTCTCATTACGCTGGCACGGCAGAGGCAACGCTTCCTCCGTGGAAGCTCGCATGCATCGAGGAACCTTCACCAGGCGGTTCTGGAGGCTGCGGCGCAGCCCGCAGAACCACTCTGCCGCTAAGGCGCTCTTCATTGGCGCTTAGCGGGGGTGGACGCGGACGCCCTCCTCTGAGGAGGCCTGCGTCGGAGGAGCTGTCCTGCAGGACCGGACTGAAGAGGCCTCTTGAACTTCTCGCCTTGGAAGACCTGACGGGCACTGGTGTTGTCGCTGTCTCACTGTGTCTCACTCAGATTCAGTCTGCAGAGCAGGTGGTGGCTAACGGGGGTTAGCGGGAGCGTCCGGTCGGCTGGAGGAGAATCTCTCGACCTTTCATGGGCCACAGCACCAACTAAAATATTATACGTTGACACTCTTTGTCCTCACGATGAGAATACAGCCTCGATCTAATCTATAAACAGCCCCAGGTTGTCCACTGCATGGAACGGAGGGAGGAAAACAGGCTCCTGCTGAAGCACAGTCGCTCCACCGTTGGAATTTTATTATTTTTGACGAATGAAATGAACATTGTCTCGAGTGTGCCGCGGCACAGTAGCTGAAAATACTGAGCGAGAGGCGGAGAAGAAGAGGAACATGAGGGAGAGCGGGGAAGGACGTGGAGGAGCTGCAGGTGGAGGAGGAGAGGAAAGAGGAGGAGGAGGAGAGGGAGGTGGTGGAAAAGGAGGAGAGAGGGAGAGAGAGAGAGAGAGAGGAGAGACAGACAGACAGACAGACAGACAGACAGCAGAAGATCGTCTCTCATCCCTCTGAGAAGCTGCTTTGTCAGCGCTAATCCCCTGTTATGACAGTGACACAGTCCATCGCTGCCTCCTTCCCACAGGTTGGAGGGGAGAGGGAGGGAGCGGGCGAGCGAGCGAGCAAGTCAGTGAGAGAGCGAGTGAGTGAGGCTGGGAGAGAAAGCAGCAGCAGCAGCAGCAGCAGCAGCAGCAGCAGCAGGATCCCAGTGAGGGAACTCGACACCGCAGCCGGAGTCACGGCAGCCGTGCTACCGCGTGTGCGTGTGCGTGTGCGTGTGCGTGTGTGTGTGTGTGTGTGTGTGTGTGTGTGTGTGTGTGTGTGTGTGTCAGTGTGTGTGTGAGAGAGAGAGAGAGAGTGAGTTGTCTTTCATCTGATTTAATTGAGATATTCCCCAACAAGCTCAGGGTGCAGCGGGGTTCGGGCTTCCGTGTCGCTCATCAGCCTCAGGGAGCCGTTAAAGGGACAGTTCACCCATACACGTCAACTTCCATTCATCCACCTGGTGGCGCTGTGCCAGTGGCGGCTCTGTCGATGTTCCATGACTCGACGTGTGGACTGAAGCAAACTGGGTTCCAGAGCAGCTCTGCTCCACCGGCTCCCCTGTGAAGGGGATTCCACGTCAGTGTGATTCTCTGTGCTGCTAATGTGAGGTGTTTTCGTTTACAGCGGACAGAATGTGACGTCACTGAAGGCCTTGGCGGGAGGTGCGCGGCCCGCCATGTTTCCCAGTCGTCAAACATCTCCAGATTGAAACCGGGTTCTTCAGATCCATTCAGGCTTCTTCTCCTTTAAACCTTCTCCGATGGCGGCCAGAGAAGCGGCAGGAAGCTGTGCCAACAAGGCAGGAGTGGTGGTGGTGGTGGTGGTGGGGGGGCAGGGGGTGGGGAGGGAGGGGGGTGGCGGGGAGTGGGGGGTGGGGGGGGGGGCAAAAAATCAACAAAAAACCCCCAATGCCTAAAACAAAAGTTTTTTTCCTGAGCGGCCCTGTGAGCCGACTAACCCCTTGCACACACACACACACGCACACACGCACACACACACACACACACACACACACTCACGCTCCCAGGTTTCCTGCTTCCCCTAAACATGAAAATAGCCCAGAGTCCCCAGAAATAGCAGAAGAAGCCCTGAGACAGCAGCACAGCAGCACAGCAGAGCCGCAGGGCTGCTGGAGCAGCGGGGCTTTCCAGGGTGGTTAGCAGAGTGGACACACACACACACACACACACACACACACTAGTGCACGGGGGTCACGCTCGTCTTATGTAAAACACTGCCGACCCACAGAGAAGATCTGGGGGGTGGGGGGTTAAACTGCTCTGGTGTTCACATTTCCTCAAGTGCGGCATTGTGTGTTTGTGTTTTCAGACGTTTTTGCTGCTCCGTGTGTGTGTGTGTGTGTGTGTGTGTGTGTGTGTGTGTGTTTTGTTTTGTTGCAATGAGCTCAGCCAGTCAAAGCGCAGCGGCGGCGGCGACGGCGGCGACGGTAATTAGACGGCGCTGCTTCGTCGAGGTTTCCCACATTCACCTCCACGCTGCCGCTCTCACAGAGACACGTCGAGCCGCCGCCGCTGCTGTTTGCAGCGTCTCTGCGGCCGCCGTGCGTGTATGTGTGTCTGTCTCTGTGTGTGTGTGTGTGTGTGTGTGTGTGTGTGTCGCTGTCTCCTCCTGTCAGCCGCTCAGTCTGGGACCCCGAGGGGAAAGGGGAGGGTTGGGGAGTGTGTGTGTGTGTGTGTGTGTGTGTGTGTGTGTGTGTGTGTGTGTGTGTGTGTGTGTGTGTGTGTGTGATCACCCATCTTTGTTCTGCGGGTATAAACCACTTCTCCTCCTCCTCCTTCTTCTTCTTCTTCTCCTCCTCCTTTATTCCTCCCTCCATCACTCTTTGGCTTTTCTGACATTCCTCTTTTTTTCCCACCGTTCCCCCCTTAAAAAAACCAAGCAGAACCCCCCCCCCCCCCCTCCCTGCCTCTGAACTCTGCCAGTCCTCCCCCCCTCATTGGCTCTGAAAATAGCGCCGCTGCTTCCTGGTCCTTCATCTTGCTGCTATCTTATCATGTCTGAGTGAAAGTGCAGGGCGGGTCGGCTCGTTAGAGCGTCTGCTGCCGCTCCGCCGCTCCGCCGCTCCGCCTCGTCCCGCCGCTCATTGGCCGTCGACTTTGTTTTGATGAAAAAAGGGGGGGGGGGAGTTCCCGCTGGACTCCCCCGAGCAGCGGCTATTTTTTTGCGCGGGCTCGGCGGAGACGCAGGGGTTGATGCACGATGTGTTTACGATTGGGATAAAATGACTTTTGTCATTACAGGTTGTGGGAATATTTTATTTATTTTTATTTTTATTATTTTTTTTAAGAAAAAAAAAAGTCGCAAATAAAAACTCGTACTGCTCCTCTGCACCTAGCGGAGCTAACCGCTAAGCTACTGCTAGCTAGTCTGGTTAGTTTTCCAGGTTTCCTTTACAGCGTTCCTATGGGTTTTTATTCCTCGTACCGATCGTTAGAAAGTTTTTATCGCGAGGAGAAGCCCCCCCCCCTCGCCCCCCCACCCGGTTTCAGTGGGTTCAGACCGTGTGGGTATTAAACAGTGCAGAACAGCTTTTTTTTCCCACCTCAAATATTGATTTGTACTCCAACCTTCAACCTTACAACCTGTCAGGCTTCATGTTGAGTTTGCAACCAGGAACGCCGACTTCAGGTTTTTTTTGGGGGGGGGGAAACTGACTTTTGATCCGACGACGACGGCGGCGGCGGCGGCGGCCTGCATGGGAACCTGCACATCATGCTTGAAAAACACGGCCGTGTCCTCCGGCATGTTTGCCCGACTCGAGTCCACTTATTTTATTGACGGCGGTGGGTTTTTTTACAAGTCACATGACCCTGGTGATGCTTTGAGCCGCGACTTTGTGGAAGAACCGCAGAAGCTGCGGCGGCAGACAACTCCCTCACGTAATGTCCCTCCGTCGGAGCCTGTGGTGCCTCCGTGTGTGTCGGCGGAGAGGACACGCTCCCTCTCTGTCCCTCTCTCTCCCTCTCTCTCTCTCTCCCTCTCTCTCTCACACACACACACACACACACATGCAGGCAGGGCCAGAATGGCTGCTCAGTGTCCAGTTCTGGGCCGTGTTCCATCCTCGCGGCCTTTCCCAGCACAGACAATGCTTTGTGTCCCACAAAGGAAGCTCTCAACCAGACTCTGGGGCCCAGTTTGGCCCCTCGGCGGCCCCGCGGACCCCAGAACATCCCCGCACGTCCAACAACCCCCCCTCCACCCCCCACCCCCCCTCTGTGATGGCCCGTCGCAACCTGCCGAGGTGCCAAGAGGAACATCTGTGTGTGTGTGTGTGTGTGTCGGGAGTCTTCCTGTCCGGAGACTCGGTGGTGTGAAGGGGGAGGAGTCCCTCGCCAGCAGCCGCACACAGACTCCAGGTCAGTGGACTAGTGGCCGAGGGAGGAAGTGACGGGAGGGGGAGTGTGTGTGCGTGTGTGTGTGTGTGTGTGTGTGTGTGTGTGTGTGTGTGTGTGTGTGTGTGTGTGTGTGTGTGTGTGTGTGTGTTATGAAACCTGGCCAGCAGACGACTCTCATCTCTTGGTTGCTTCCAGTTCTTCCGCTGTGCTTTTTACTCATCGTTCCAACACCGCCTGGTCCTTTCTGTCCAGGGTTCCCCGTTCTTTGGCCGTGTCTTGTGTCTTCTGTGACGTCACAAAGGGCAGTGCCCCCCCCCACCCCCCCCGCCAGCTCCTTTGAGACCCGCCAACGTTCAGGCTTCCTTCAGAGTCGGTTGCAGTAGGAAGCTGCAAACACCGGGCTAAGCAGGCTGAATTCTGGCCATCCACGAGGTTTTCCTGCAGTGGATGAGATGTGAAGGTCTTCAAACTATTTCTGCTTTAAAGTGAGACGGTGTTGGAAAGAATTCCAGCAAAGTTATTATCTTTTTTTTTAATAATCCCACAAGTTGGGATTCACCTGTTTTTTTAGCTGTTGTCTTTTTTCTTTACGTTTTCCCCAAACAAAACTGAAAGCGCTGGGACCGGGACTCAGCGGAGGGGAGTCTCTCCTCTCTCTCTCTGCTTCACCAGGAAGTTGTTGATGGTGAACAGGAACAGGAAGTGGGACGACAGTCTCAACAGGAAGCAGGCGGGAAGCGATGAGTCTGCACACGTCCAGCGCGTCACGCCGCCGCTGGGACGTCACGGAGACGGACGGACGGATTCGCCGCGTAAATGATCACATCCTGAGAGTGTGTGTGTGTGTGTGGGGGGGGGGGGGGGTAGAAAGAGGAGGTGGTGGTGGGTGGGTGGGTGGGGGGTGTGGGGGGTGACGGGGGGCTGTTTTGATTGCTTCTATTTTAGTTATTTGTCGAGGGCCTCGCGGTATTTCGGCCATGCCGTGTGAAAACACGGCTCTGGGACCCCCCCCCTCCCCCCCCACTCCCTCACCCCCCCCCTTCTATATTTACGTTTGTGTCGGCCGGCCCGTCTGCCGTGTTTGTTGTCCCTGTGAGATGGAAATAGACGAGGGGCCGGAGGTTCGCACAGGAAAAAAAAAAGAATTCTGTCGGAGGCTCAGAAAGGTCCCGAAAACTGCAGCGAGGCCTGCGCGTGTGTGTGTGTGTGTGTGTGTGCGTGTGTGTGTGTGTGTTTGATTGTTTAATAGGAGACGACTGAGGGGACGAGAGAGGGATGATGGAGGATCATAAAAGTCCGTTCCCTCCACAGCCTCTATTTAATGTTGTGCGTCTCACCACACATATTTGCTTTGTAGCGTCTCTTTGCACAATTCTCATGAATATTGGGTTGCGTGTCGCACAGCCACGGGCCTGTGGGCTTGTGCTTGCGTGTGTGTGTGTGTGTGTGTGTGTGAGAGAGAGGAGGGGAGCGGTGAGGGTGGGGGGGGCAACAAGCACTGTTGTGGCTTATTTTTCCTCTTCTTCTTCTTCTTCTTCTTCTTCTCACGAGTCACGGCATCGGCGATCCACTGCGTGGTGGCGGCGTTTTTGTTGTGTGCGGCCGGGGAGTGTGGGAGCGAGACAGCGAGGGGAGACAAAGACACCGAGGCTGAGGGAAAATAAGGAGGAGGCGACACACGCAGGCACGCACGCACACACGCACACGCACACACACACACACACACACGCTGCAGCTGCAGCATCATAAAGTGGAAATGTGTGGTGAAAACGTCCACAAAGTGGGACAAACATAAAGACAGGAAGTGGAGACGCATGAAGAGGAAGCACATACAAACACATAGTGGTGTGAGGTGGAAGTGATGCGTGTGCCAGGCATCAGCTTCTTTTTTTTCTTTTTTTTAAATTTTTGTTGTTTTCTGTTGTCTGTCATCTTGTTGTATAAACTTCATTTAGTTCATAAGTTTGTATATTTATTTGAGTGTAGGGGTCGGTACGTATAAGTTTAGGCTTCCTCCTCCCCCTTTATTCAGAAATGAATAACATTATCTTAATGTATATTTCACTGCTGTTTGTTTACTTATCCAATTTTTTTTTATTTTCTCATTTTCTTTCGTGTTCGAAATAAATCAAATCAAATCAAATTGATCCTCTGTCCCTGCATCTATTTCTGCCGTTCAAAGTTCAATTCCAACTCAAACTAACCCAAATCCAAAGAAGAAGAAGAAGAAGAAGAAGAAGGAGCGCTGCTGCATCTGCAGGACCCCCAGCGAGACTCCACGGCTCACCTGAATTAAAGTGCCGCTGCTTTTTTACTGACAAACACACGACTGCAACATGTGCTCGTTGCTCACGCAGTTTAACCGTGGAGATTTACTGTCGGTGCGAATTATAGTTGACTGAAACGTTCTGTCAAGTTCAGCTCATCACCGTCACTTTGTTAATACCACACCTTCATAGGTGGTGCCTTTATAGTATTATTAGTTTTTGTTTTTTAAAAAGATTTATTTATTTATTTTTTTTTTTAAAAGAAGAGCCTTAAAAAAAAAAAAAAAAAGTTCTGCAATTTCAGAATTGCAGATTTCTCTCTTTTGAATGCTTGGAGCGACCGGACCAGTTGGAGGTGTGTCCATCAACAATCTCCAAAGTCCTCATATTAAGTGATTGGCCAGTGTGTGTGTGTGTGTGTGTGTGTGTGTGTGCAGTAGCAGCTGGCGGACCCACCATGCTGATGTGTCCCTCTAGTCTGCAGGCTGTCGTCATGCTTCCTGTAGGTCATCCAGTATTGCATGATGTCACTTCCTGTGTGGCCGGCAGAGTGTCACGCATGTGTGTGTGTGTGTGTGTGTGTGTGTGTGTGTGTGTGTGTGTGGGCGTGTGGGTGTGGAGCCAGCTGCGACGGGGCTCCCACTTGTCTGTTCCACATGAGTCCGAGGAGGAAACTCGGGACGGGAGACGAGAATCTGCACGTTTTTTCCGGCGAGCGGATGAGTTTCGGAGCGACTGAGTCACCGGGCTTATCGAGAGTGGATGACGGGCGGCGGCCATTTGTAATTAGGAGCTCGCGAGTGATTAGGGTGGTCTGCGTCAGCGGCGGCTCCGTGCTGTTGTTGGCCGTTTCTGTGCTGATTTGTCAACCACACCACTGCAGGATTTGGAAAGAGCGGCGCCTCGCTTTCGCATGGGGCGAGAATGAAAGAAATCATCATTGAAATATAAAAAAAGTGCTCTTTATTTAAACTGGCCGCCAGGCGTTTGACTGCGTCGTCGTTGGCGCTGATTGACCGTCGTGGTGTGTGTGTGAGACACAGGCGAGGACGACGCCCAGTCGCCTGCTGGGCGGGCTGACGCTCACATGTCGGACCCCCTGCAGGCTCGGCGAGGGACGACGGCCACGAGCGAAGAACACGGAGGGCCTTTGAAAACAGAATGACAGTGGGAACAACCTTTTACTTTTGCACAATATGGGAACAAACAGGAAAGGCCTTAAAAAAATTGTGTATTCAAAAAAAGAGAATGAAAAAGTCGTAAATCAGGGTGGGGGAAAAAAAAAAACCCATCACAAGGGTCCGGTGAGTAACGTTCGCAAAACTCAAGTCATGCTGCATAAAAAGACTCCCAGACACAACTACATTTGTTGTCCCAGCAGAAAAATCCATAAAAATCGCTGCTCGACGTGACTGCAGCTGCGTCCGCGGCTCTGCAGCCCAATCTGGCCGGCCACGCTTCCTCTGCTTCTTCTTCTTCTTCTTCTTCTTCTTCTTCTTCTTCTTCTTCTTCTCCTGAGGGAAGAAGTGGCAGTGGGTTTGAAGAGGACGAGTTGAGAGTCCGTCGGTCGGTGTCGGTCTCCACTGAGGCCTTCAGAGGGAACTTCATCGGAAATTTTCTGCAGGGAAAACTGCAGGAATTCGGCCGTTTGTGATGTCATGAAGGGCACAGACACCATTTAGTACAATTCTTAGGTCCTAAGATGCTGTTAGTCGGCTGTTTGTCACCGTCTCTCTGCTTCACCTTCTGCTCTTCAACGCCCACATGTTCTATTCGGCCGTTTGTGATGTCATGAAGGGCACAGACACCTCTACCAGGTGTTGGCTCCGCCCACTAAGGCCGCCCCGTTCTCCTGAACATGTGGCAAGTCCATCAACAAAGCATCAGTTTTAGCAGGAGGCTGTAAACAGAGGGCTAAATATGCTGTTTTCTGGAAAGGTCGAGAAAAAACAATAGTGTGAACCTGTTGTCCAGGTATATGAATGAATATTAAAGGGTTGTATGAAAAAGTATCTCATTAAATACACTTCATCGACAGCTGATTCATTTATTTCCTGAGAGTTTTCAGTGGTTTTTTTTTTTTTTTTTGGATTATTTGTTTTTGCGTTCCAAGACGTCTCGCAGTGAAAATGAAGGCTTTTTGAAGGCAGTTTGTTTTACACTCTGCGCTTGTTTACAACCTGCCTGATTGTCCGACCAGGTGTTGCCACAGATGTTCCGGCGTTCCCGGATGTCTCCGACCTCGGCTGTCGCTTTGATTTCACACACGGGAGACGACCGCCTCGAACCTTCTCCCCAAAAACATCTCAGTCTCCTCGTCGGCTCCAAATCACTTTCAAGATAGCTCCCGTGTGTGTGTGTCTGTGTGTGTGTGTGTGTGTGTGTGTGTGTGTGTGTGTGTGTGTGTGTGTATGTGTGTGTGTGTGTGTAATCCCTTCCAGCCGTTTCCTCTCCTCTCCTCCCTCCATCTCCTCCGTCACAGGCCTGGGAAGCAGTCGTGGGGGAGATCTCTCACAGCCGCCTTGAGTGTGTGTGTGTGTGTGTGTGTGTTTGTGTGCGTCTCGCAGACAGCTGTGTGGACGGCCGGGAGCAGCCGTTAGAGCAGGAAAACACACACACACACACACACACGGCCGGCCCTTCCCTGCATCCCGCCCCTGTCCTTCTCCAACACTCTCATCATCGCTCAGTCTCAAGCTGTGCCTGTGTGTGTGTGTGTGTGTGTGTGTGTGTGTGTGTGTGTGTGTGTGTGAGTGAGTGAGAGAGAGAGAGGAAATAGAGAGAGACAGTCATAATAGTCTAAGTTGGACAGTACTGGTAATTATATCATTATCTGTCACTTTGTGTGTGTTTGGTTGGGGTTGCAGGGTGGGGGCGCTCTGACCACCAGATGGTAAAGCGCTGACCTCTTTACTAGTGTGTGTGTGTGTGTGTGTGTGTGTGTGTGTGTGTGTGTGTGTGTGTGTGTGTGTGTCGGCTGACACAGGGTCACATTACATGCTTGACTAAGTGGTCATGTACCGTGCACCATCTTGGGCATGTCAGCATGTGTAAGTGTGTGTCTGACCCCGCCTCTGTGTGTGTGTGTGTGTGTGTGTGTCTGTGTGTCTGTGTGTCTGTGTGTGTGTGCGCGGGGCAGAACCAAAGATGCTAGCCTTCTGAGGGTCGAGCGAGCGGCAGTTCAAAAGCTGTGAAACTTTGAAAACAGATCCAGTTTCTCCGTGTGTCAACTGCAAAGCTTTAATATGTTCAACACCGGCAGTTTGTAAGTTTGTAATAGAAATGCACGCTACTGTTTTCAAAAAATAAAATCACTCTGTTGCATTTCAAAATGTCATTAAAAAAAAAAAGACTCGGACAACTTTTGCTAGCTGTTAGCATGTAGCTAGCCTTGAGAGGGAGTAGCAGATGTGTCCTAAGGGGTCCTAAGGTGCATACTTTGACATTTAGTATAATTCTTAGGTCTTAAGATGCTGTGAGTTGGCTGTTTTGTTCTGGTGCCCCGTGCCGGGCGTTGGCGTGGGCGTTGAGTCTGCTTCACCTTCTGCTCTTCAACGCCCACGTGTTTTATCTCACAGCGGAACGGCTTTAAATGAGCTTGTCTGAAACCCACATTTTCCTCCACAATTTATCCTGAAAAGGTTTGGGAAAAAAACAAACGCATATACATCTGAAAAAACAGCAAAAAAAAAGAAAGCCTCGTTGGAATGCTAATGGTTTACTGTATTCTGAAGCCAAGCGTGGGACTGTGGGGGTGCGGCGGACACAGTGGGGGGGGGGGAGTTGGGGTAGGGTGGCGGGGGCGGCGACCCCAGTGTTAGTGTTGGTGCAGCCGCAGGGGCCCAATAAAAACAGAGCTGTCAGTGAGTCGCTAAGGCTCTGTGTCGACCCACAGACCAAATAAACAGCAATCAGCAGCGCTGCTGCTAACTACCCCGCGACAACAACACACAACACGGCTAAGTCCGAGCGAGCGGCGGCGAGGGAGCAGACGAGCACGCACACACACAACGCCTCTACACGTCACTGGCAAGTCCGAAAGGCAAACAAAAGCTGGGGGAAGTCTGTCTAATGAGTGTTTTGGGGCCGAGCCCTCAGAGTGATGTAATGACAACACGCCGCCCGAGCGTGTGACTTCCCACCAGCCCGACCCGGACGTGTGTGGGCGCAAAGTAGCGGCGGCGGCGTCACCTGCACGCCAACCTGTGTGAAAAACGCTGCTCGTGTTATGTCACGCACTCTTTCTTTTTTTTTTTGGGTGGGGGTGGGGGGGGGGGTTCTGTTCTACACCAGAGAGGCTGTAAGGCAGGGGAAAGAAATAATAATCAAGAACTAAGAGTTAAATCTGCGCGACAGTGGCTTCATTGTTGCTCACCGACGTGTCTGCGGTAATTAAACCTGGCGCAGATTACAGCCGCAGGGAGAAAAAAAACAAAAAACACACACACACCAAAAACAAACTGTGGCTACAACCACGACTTTGATTCCTTGAAACAATTACAGAGCAATCAGAACACGATGAAGAGCTTGATTTTCCGCCGTCGCACCTCACAGCCTCCTAATCTCACTTAGTCTTAGAGCAAATCCCTTCGCATCAGATTACAGATTAGTCTTTGAAAAAAAAACAAAAAACAACAACAACAAAAAGCGCCTCCCTCACAACCTGATTCATCTTCCAACACAACCGCAGCTTGTTTTCAAATCGGCCCCAGTTATGCAACACGAGCTAATGTGCGAGTATCTGCTTCATATCTGATAGACTGCGGTGTAAAACTCTTTCCATAAAGCCTGGTAACGCCTGTTGTGGTTCATTATGAAATTGCCGGAGGGGGGGGGGCGGGGGGGGGTGCCTGTAGACTTTAGAGAAGTTTGCACACTGGCTTGAGGTGGTTTTATTTTCATCTCTTTGCAATAAAAGCAAAGATGCTGTCTGACGTAGTGAAAGATTCCACTGATGAGGTGAGAGAGGAGCTGGGCTACGCTAAGTGCTGCCCATTCTCTGCAAAATCCACCTGAGATGGAAAAATAGAGTGAATTGCAATGCCAACATATTAAAAAAAAAACAACTGTATTTCTCACTAAACACAGTCAAGTTCTAGTTCTAGTTCTAGTTCTAGTTCTAGTTCTAGTTCTAGTCCCACTTCCGTTCAGTCTGAAAGTGTTTTACAGGCTTCACAGCCGTGACAGAGAAATGTGAAATCCCAGAGGAATCCGAGGCATTACATCAAACATGGCGTCCAAACCCCCGGCCCGGCTCCTCCACTCATTTTTTTTCCCTCTCCTCTCCTCTCCTCTTCTCTCTCTTGTGCAAATCTCCAGGAATGCCTGGACGGGGTGTGACCGCCCCGGTGTGCAGCGACAGGGGGATCAGACAGGAGAAGTCCCGGCTAACTGGGCTGCCACTGTCTCGACATGGCCCGCTGCAAAGAGGACCACGCAGCCAGACGACGGGAGCAGAAACCTGTGAGGGGGGGCAGACACGACTGGAGAGGACAGACAGACAGACAGACAGACAGACGGTAGCAGCCCAGCAGTGAAAAGCAGATGCTGAGAGTGGAACAGAAATACTGAGTGAAGAGGTGTGTCTCACACACACACACACACACACACACATAAACACACACACACAGTCAAATCTCTCAATAGTAGCAGAACTGCTTGGGAACCATGACTTCCACGCTACCCTAATGCTACCCTAACGCTACCCTAATGCTACCCTAACGCTACCCTATTGCTACCGTAATGCTACCCTAACGCTACCCTAACCCTAACGCTACCCTAACGCTACCCTAATGCTACCCTAATGCTACCCTAACGCTACCCTATTGCTACCGTAATGCTACCCTAACGCTACCCTAACGCTACCCTAATGCTACCCTAACACTACCCTAACGCTACCCTAATGCTACCCTAATGCTACCCTAACGCTACCCTATTGCTACCGTAATGCTACCCTAATGCTACCCTAACGCTACCCTAATGCTACCCTAACACTACCCTAACGCTACCCTAATGCTACCCTAACGCTACCCTATTGCTACCGTAATGCTACCCTAATGCTACCCTAATGCTACCCTAACGCTACCCTAACCCTAACGCTACCCTAATGCTACCCTAACGCTACCCTATTGCTACCCTAACGCTACCCTAACGCTACCCTAATGCTACCCTAATGCTACCCTAACGCTACCCTAACACTACCCTAATGCTACCCTAACGCTACCCTATTGCTACCCTAACGCTACCCTAACGCTACCCTAATGCTACCCTAACGCTACCCTATTGCTACCCTAACGCTACCCTAACGCTACCCTAATGCTACCCTAACGCTACCCTAACGCTACCCTAACGCTACCTTAAGGCTACCCTAACACTACCTTAATGCTACCCTAACGCTACCCTAACGCTACCCAGTTGTGTTGCATGTTTTTAATGAGCAATTCAGAAAGTTTGGACTCGTCTCTCATTACTTTTCTCTTGTAATTGAATGGAATTGAGTGCCAAATGCCCAGGGACTCATCAAACCTCGGCCGGGTGACCTTTCCCTCCACTTCTTCACCACGCTAGCCACGTTAGCCACGTTAGCGCCGTTTTATTAGCGGCCCCTTTTGATTGCACCAAACAGGCCGGTGGCCCACAGTTGTTGTCAATGGGTTGGGCAGTTGTATTGCCTGCAGCTACATAGATTACGGTTTTGAGCTCTATGAGGACGAATGTGAGTTTGCATCGATCATAAATTGATGTTCAAGACGACTCAGAACTACGAGGCAAACTCCGTCTCTTATCCAATCAAAAACAGGACGCAGCATCTCCTCGTCAAAGACGGTTGGCAACTCTACTGTCCAGCGCTGTTGTTGTTGTTGAGCCTCTTTGGGGTTAAAAACCACCATGACATCATGGCCACGCCCCCACCACCAGCCCTGACCGGTGGGCTCTGTACGGTTTCCTGCTGTCGCGGCCACGCACGCAAACCACGCACGCAAGCGGCCGCACTGGAAAAATAAACAGGCGGCGCTCTCCCCCCGACCCTCTCCGACCTCCCCCCCCCCCGGAGGGATCGATTTCACGGGATCACACGGCGAGCTCTGGTTCCCAGGCGCTGCTCACGCGCTCTCTAGACGTCGGCCGCTGCTTCCCTCTCACAGAACTGACTCCTGACCCGCCCCCAGCGCCGGGGTCAGCAGACTGCCCACCCCTGCCCCGCCCAGCCCAGCCCGACCCGGCCCGGCCCGGCCCTGGATGCTGAACGGCGGGGAGTTCTGGTGGGTGAGAGGGGGGTGAGGGGAGTCTCATTTAGTTCTCTTTTATTTTGTTTCCTCCCAGTCGGGGGCCAAATGTCGCTCCTGTTCGGCCTCGTTATTGAGTTAGCGGCTAAAAAGCAGCGATTAGTCGGCAGCAGTGTGTTAAACGTGTGTGTGTGTGTGTGTGTGTGTGTGTGGGGTGGTTGGGGGTTGGGGGTTGGAAGGGGGGGGCAACGTTGTTTTTCCCGTCAAGCTTGGAACCAAGTTGGTCAGCCGCAAACTGAATAGTTTTTTTTTCTTCTAAAGCCGGCGTGGGCAAACTACGGCCTGGGGGCCATCTGCGGCCCGTTGAGCTTTTTAATCCGGCCCGCCGAACTTGAAGGAATGATATTAATAGCATGTTAAAAGTCATTAATGAAGTGGCTTTATTTCCAGTGTGTTTTAGGAGTCATTTCAGTAAAGAGCTAAACACCCTACAAAGGCATATTTTATATTTTATAAACTCTCTTTTTTTTTCTTCTTTTTTTTACATATCCCATGATATGTTTTTTTTTTCTCCCGTGAGGCGGGTCACCAAAACCCTCCATCCATCCCTCCGTCCCAGCTGAGAGCCCACTGTGGCCCCCAGCAGTCAGCAGCTTTTCCCACCCTCGCTTGTGACTTGCATCGCATTCCAGCAGGTTGTTGTGCCTGGACCCTCGTCTGCAGCTCCCTCGCATCAACATGGGAGGAAGAAGAGGAGGAGGAGGAGGAGGAGGAGGAGGAGGAGGAGGGGAGGGGGTTAAAATCAGTTGAGGGCAAAAGCCAGGCCCCCCCCCCACCCACCAGTGCAGAGGACCACTTTCCAAAGTGTGAGCAGCTCCGGGGCTCCGGCAGGCGGGGGAATAATCACCTCAAGCCCAGATCAAAGTCACATCATCTGCCTTTGTTCTCGGCGACTCTCGCCGCCGCCGCCGCCACCGCCACCGCCGTCAGCAGTGCTGGCGGCCACCCACCGGGAGTTTCACCACCCCACCCCCCGCCCTCCAGACATGACCCACCCCTTCAACTCCGCCCCCCAGAAACCCCACCCCACCAGCTCGCCGCCCTCCAGCGTCACCTCCAGATAAAGAGTCAGACAGGCACTGATTGGGACTTCCTGTGAATATTCACCACTGCCCTCTGCCTGGCACACACACACACACACACACACACACACACACACACACACACACGCACACACACACACACACACCTGCTGGATGTATATCAAATGAGCCAGACGTGGGATCAGACGACTCTTTCTGGAGATCAGAGGGCTGCTGGTTGGGCTGCTGGCAGCTTCCTGCGGGGTCTTAAGGTCCAGACGAGGTTCCGGCTGCGTGTCGCTCCTCCAGCGACTCGTCTGTCTGCACTTTGACCCGGCGGCCGCTCGGCCGGTGGATTCTGTCCTGCGTGCACGACAACGCAACCTTGCAGCAGGACAACGCTGGAGTTTCTCCCTCACACAGCCTTGCATGCAAGGCACACACACACACACACACCGCACACACACACACACACACACACACACACACACACACACACACCACACACCGCACACACACACACACACACACCGCACACAAACACACACACACACACACACACACACACACACACACACACACTTGATCCCCAAACTTGCAGTTTCTCTCTCTCTCTCTCACATATACACACACCCCACCTCCTCCTCCTCCTCCTCCTCTTCCTCCTCCCCCTCCCCCACCTCCTCCTCCTCTCCTGTCTCTGAGGCACAATGGTGGCTTGTCGCACACATCTGGTCCCAGCGCCGGGCGGCCCGCTGCTTCCTCTGGCTGTCGGGGGGGGCGGGGGAAACGGAGTCGGCCTTCCTCGCCGCTCGGCGCGGCTCTATTTATAAACAATAACAAGGCTCGGGCCGCCGCGGGGGGTTTTGGCCCCGCGAGAGCCGCTGGGCCGCATTGTTTCCAGCGGACAAACGTCTGTCTGCGGCTGACCTGCAGACGCCGCAGCTCTCAGCGAGCGGCTCTCAGTGACTCACCTTCCAAGACTGCAGCGCCGGCCGGGCCACTCGTGATGATGGCGACCGCCGCTGCGTGTTTGAGCCGCCGGCGTGCCCGCTGATGTGTGTGTGTGTGTGTGTGTGTGTGTGCGTGCATGTGTGTGTGTGTGGCTGTGGCTGTGGCTGTGGCTGTGGCTGATGGATGGAGGCTTTTTTTTTGTGCATTCCACAGATGAAGAAAGTTTCTCTCCTGTTGAAAAGTGCCGACGTTGCCATCACAAGAGAGAGCCGCTGGTGCTGATCCGTCCCGGGATGTAGAAATAACATTTTATGTTTTATGGTTTACCATAGAGAATCTATATATTAGCCAGGGGATCAAATGGCTTGATGGAGCCCCCCCCCGCAGGCCTCACTGTATTTAATGCATTTAGTACTGGAGGACTCCTCCGGCCTCTGAGGTCCCATACGGAATTCATTTCCATGATCTTTTTAAACCGATCGTTCCAGATTTGCTGACTTCATTCTGGAAAACTCTCTTGACAAAACTGCATATTTAGCCCGGTGTTTACAGTCTCCTGCGAAAACTGATGTTGAAGAAGAAGAAGAAGAAGAAGACCTTTATTGATCCCACGGTGGGGAAATTTGCATAATTACAGCAGCAAAAAGAAAAAGCTGCAGTGCAAAAGGATGTTTTGTTGGACTTTCTGCGTGATTGGAAGAGTGGGGGGAAAAAACAAGGTGGTCTCAGAGGGCGGAGCCAAACATCAGGCTTGATGTCACTGACCTGAGAAAGGCATTGGTGACGTCATCATACATCCCAAATCCATAACTTTTTAAAAGTCCATCTTTGAATTTAAAGAAGTGAAGTTTCACTGTTTCTCATTTCTGGAGGCAAAGAGTTTAAAGATTATTTCTTAGCAAACACACAAAACTGCACTTTCTGACTGACGCGGCACCTCGAAGCGCCGTGATTGGCCCCCCGGAGGCTGAAACGCGGCTTCGTCGCGAGTCGGACGCCACATGAAAGGGAGGCGTCTCTCAGCGGCCGACAGCTCGGCCGTGCTCTGTGTTTGCTCGCAGCCTAATGGAGAGTTCCTGAGCGCCGTGTCAACATCGTTTGTCAGTGCCACTCTGTCAGCGCCGCCGGCCCACTTCGGCTCCAACGCCACAAAAACGCTTCACCCGCCCTCCGAAAGGGAGCCGGCCAATCCAAAACAGCCGCCGTCTCCCTACGAGAGCAGCCCCCCCCCGAAGGGACGCATGAAAAAAACCTCGACTGGCAGTAAAGTGAAGCTGAGGGGCCGTTGATGCAAGTCAGGCTTCCTCTGAAGACGCACAGATAGTTATTCCTTGATAATAATAATAATAATAATAATAATAATAATAATAATAATAATAATAATGATAATAATGATAATAATAATAATCAGGGTGATCAGGGTTTGAAAACGCCGCCTTGCCCACATTCAAGTGCACCAAAACCGATCTTTTTTGGCGGTCACAGCTCTGAACCCCTCCACCTCCCCCGGCCTGCAATCTGAGCGGCCGTGAGGTGCAGACGACCACTCACAACAACAACAACAACAGCAGCGTCGGGCAGCGGACTTGTTACCCCAAACTATAGTGAACAGTAACACACGGACTGGCACATTGAGGCAGGAAACCTAAATGAGAAAAAAGTGAGCAAACTTTGACTCCCAGTCAACCTCAACATGGAGCTTTCAAGGCTTTGTGTTGACTGGAAGCAGCAGTTCAACTCTGTGCTTTATCCACCGTCTGTTCACCAGCCATCTCTCCTTCTCTTCTCTGTGCTGCTCATGTTGTTAGCGTGCTGCTAATGTTGCTAACGTTCTTAGCGTGCTGCTAATGTGGTTAGCTAGCTCCTGCTTCTTTAAACACGGCGTGCTTCAGGTGTTCTTCTTCTTCCGCCACCTTCAGGGAGTAAACTTGCAGCGCCACACCAGGCCTGGCATAGGTACTGCATCCTTCTCAGTCGTTCCCAGCGTGTCCGTGTAAACGGGAATTTTTTTCGGCGGAGCAGTTTGAGTGGCCTGATTTGCATGGCAGAGGGGAGGTTGGTTGGTTGGTTGGTTGGTTGGTTGGGGAGGTGAGGGACCCGGGGATGGGGAGGTGGGGAGGGTCGACCAGCAGGAAGAGGCGTGGCCTGATGATGTCGTGTTGTGGGCCCTCCTCACCTTCAAAGGCGGCCCCTGAAAAGCCCCACTAATCACAACATGTGATGAGACCGGTAGAACAAAGACAGCCGTGCAGAAAATAACAGCGTGGGAACTCTGGGTGAACTTGAAATACAACAAGAGGGCTTCCACCCCTCCCCCCACCCCCGACACACACACACACGCACAATCCCCCCCACCCCTCTCCTCCCTCTGCTGCCTCCAGTTACACACACACACACGCACCGAGTCAGCAAATGACACGGTACACACACACGCACGCACACCTGTGTCTTTTGTGTCAAAGTCTTCAGGTTGCATCAAGTTGGACGCACGGAAACGTGGCGGCTCCCACATTCTCTACCACCCCCCCCCCCACACACACACACCCCCACACACACACACACACCACCACCACTCACACACACACACACTGCAGAAAGTACATAAACACACAAACACAGTAGGGGGGGCGGGGTTCTGCGATAATCAGTTCAATGAATGTAGGAGTGCACTCGTGTGTGTGTGTGTGTGTGTGTGTGTGTGTGTGTGTGTGTGTGTGTGTGTGTGTGTGTGCTGCCGCCGCCGCCGCCGCTGCAAGTGTAGCCTTGTGCGACAACAATAAGATGAAAACAGCCCTAAGTGCTTCCTCTCATTCATCCACAGCAAACAAAGCAGCCTCCTCTGCCTCTGATGACTATTACGCCTTTGTTTGCTTCCCACTGATAACCATCGCCGTGTGTGTGTGTGTGTGTGTGTGTGTGTGTGTGTGACCGTCATCCATAGTTTGGTTTGTGGACTTTTCACGTTTAGCATCGGCACGGCGACGACGCGCTTTTATGGCTCTGCCGATGCATAATTTGATGTGTATCGGTGTTATTTATTGTCGTCGTCGTCGTCGTCGTCGTCGTTGTTGTTTTGATGCGGATGAGTGAATGTTGCGTTGCGTCACATGAGCGGTGACGGACGGACGGACGGCGGTGGAAACGAAATCTTTTTGGATGGTTCAAAGCTTTCAACAACAATAAACGGACGAAAATTTTTGTTTACAATTTTATGGACTGAAATTTTAGACCGACTTTTTAAAGTTTGCCATCCAAAAATAATCTGAGCTAGATTTAAAAAAAAAAAAAAAAAAAGTCTCAGTATGTAGAAATATATAGTGTATTTGTGTATAAATGACAAAAAAAAAAAAGAAAGAAATATTGTAAAAATACATCTTGTTTGTTTGTGACTCGTGAATACAACCGTCCTTTAATTGCTTGTGCATTTCGCGGTTAATTGTCAACTGTTGTACAACTTATGTACCCAGTGTTTATCGATATGCACCGTCCCATCTAGATGAACCCGTAAATAAACAAATCAACGACAGGGCCCAGGAAGTGCAGGGCCTCCTGAGCTAAACCCCCCCCAGCTGGCCACCAACACCAATATCGTGGAAAGGCGTCAAACAGAGGGCTAAATATAATTTTAGTTTTATTTCGGGGACTTGTTCAAGTTCTGCTCCGCAAACATCCGGAAATAGCAACATGACTCGAGCGTGTTTGAAACGTGGATGGAAATTTCTTTTTTTTTCCTGCTTTAATTAGATGCACAAAAAGCGCGGTGGAGAGGCTGCGTGAGGATCTCCGGCTCCACACGCAAGTAATGCGAGCCCTTCGTGTATACAAACACACGGCAGCCACATTATTTTGATGGGGGGTGGGGTGGGGGGGGGGGGGGGTGACTGTCGTGACCATCATAGGAGCCGTCGGTCTTGTGGTGACGGCGCTGATGTGGAAACTGCTCTTTGATTGCAACGACGCAGTCTCGGGTTGGTGGGGACGCCGCGCGCCGCCGCTGCTGCTGCTGCTGCTGCTGCCGCCGCCGCCGCCGCCGCAGCCTCGTCGTCCCTTGAAGTCCCCGCGCCGTGCACGCGCTCTCCCACTCTTGCTCTCGTCTTGCGGGCTCCGCATCAGACCTGCGGTGGCTTCCCTGCGTCTCCCCCGGGCTGAGTCAGTATTGGATTACAGGTTCACACGCTCGCTCGCAGACCGCCCGTCGCCCCGACCAATTGCTCCATTCATTCCAGCGCCGGAGACGGCCGTCGGCCTCTGATTGGTTATCAGCGCCGGTTGGGGGAACTTTCCCACGGCCAGCGCGTGCTGACAGCCGGCCAGCCACTCCTCGTCACCGCCGGGCCGGGGACACGCGCGCGCTCGCTCGCTCGCCAACACACACACACACACACACACACACACACACACGGAGGGTGGGATGGGGTGGATGAGGGAGGGCTAGGGCCGGGGGGGGGGGGGCAGTCACGGACCGAAAGTCCATTGGGTCGCTGTTTCTTTCAAAGATCCTCGAAGGTGACAGAAGCGTCACTCAGATGTGTATTCAGTGGAAGGCGGCTGAATTGAAATAAAAAAAAAACTAAAAAAAACCAAAACCAATCACAATATAATTATTATTTCTACTGGTAGTAGCAGCAGCAGTTGTGGGCATTACAACTCAAATCAAAATCAAATCAAATATTTGATCATTGCAAAGAATGGTCATAATTCCTCAGTGTCTTTCCATAGAGCCAAGGAGGCATCCTAAATGTTTGCTTGAATTTTGGTTATAAAAGATAAATTCTTTCAAATCACGTGATTTTCCCTTCTTTTTCTTTTTTTTAAATGTCATGCTTGCACGCAACGTTGCTGCCATACTTCAGTTGTTTACTCGTTCATCAACAATCTGAGGGGTTAGTATGGCAGAAAAAAAAGAATCTGGACTATAGAAATATAAATTGGTTCATTCGTTTAAGGTTCATAACTAATAATCAAAAAGAAAATTCCAATTTTAAATTCCAAAATAAATTCTAATATTTTTTTTTCCTCCAGGAGTGACATGTCTCGACTCACTTTCCCCTCTCTGATCCGTTGAAGCGCACTGGGACGCGATTGAGCCGACGGTGCCATCGCTCGCACGGCCCTCTGCTCTGTGATTGGCTGCCACCTCGGAAGTCGCCGCCCCCGTCGGCGAGCATCGCCGTTGAAATGACACCGTGGGAAAGCCGAGCGCTTCAAACGGGCGGCGGAACTCACAGTGCACACGCGGGAACACACGCACACGGAGACGCAGACCGACCCGCGAGCACACACGCGCGCAACTCACTCCTCGAGACTAGTCCAAGTGTCACAGCGCGCGCGGAGCTTCAGAGTCGCAGTCATGAAGAGGAACCACGACTTCAGCTCCTCGGACAGCGAGCTGGACGAGACGGTGGAGGTGGAGAAGGAGAGCGCGGATGAGGCCGGGTGAGTTTTCAGAAAGACGCAGCAGCAGACGCTCGGTTGTGTTGGGCGATGGATTACTGACTCGCTGTTTTGCATCATTTTTGAAGGAACCTGAGCTCTCCGCTGCGCTCCATGTCTCCCAGCACATCCACTCAGGTGCAGGCGAGGAAAAGACGCCGAGGGGTGAGTTATGTCATACACAGAGAGAGAGAGAGAGAAAGAGAAAGAAAAGAACATCTTTTATTTAAAAAATAATAATAATAATAATAATAATAATAAAAAAATGCAACGCAATAGTCAATCGATCTGGTCTTCTAACAATGTGCTCTTTTGCTTTTTTTCTTTTTTTTTCTGGGCAGATTATTGAGAAGCGGCGCCGGGACAGAATCAACAACAGCCTGAGTGAGCTGCGCAGACTCGTGCCCAGCGCCTTTGAGAAGCAGGTAAAGAAAAAAAAAAAGAAAAGAAGAAGAAGAAGAAGAAGAAGAAAAAAAAAAAGTCCTGATGACCCCTAATTAGTCTCACTGTTGCAACAACAGTGGGCACATTTTGTGGTGGACTTTGTTTTGACTCTTTCTCCGGTGTGTGACTGTTTAAAGGGCTCAGCCAAGCTGGAGAAAGCGGAGATCCTGCAGATGACAGTGGACCATCTGAAGATGCTGCACGCAGCCGGAGGCAAAGGTACGAGCCGGGTCCTGTGTTTTGTTTTTTCTTATAGTGCGGGTTAAAGATTTTTGTTTTATGGATATTGTAATGCAAAAAAAAAAAAAAAAAAATCTTAAGACAAATTTTATAAACTTTCAGCAGCATAATTTCACATATATCATGACTTAGAATAAAACACAGAAAAAGCACCTCTTTTGACTTCTGAATCCTATGAACAATTATTCATGCCAGTGACGGTGCTCCACTAGAAGATCTGTTAATAAATCACACACACGAGTCTATTATTTAAACACTGTCTTTCTTTCTTTATAAAGAGGAGCATTGTGATCAGAAGATCCCCCCCCTCCTCCCCTCCTAGTTCTGGCTGATTATTTATTATTTCTGAGCCACAGAACTTCTTCTCAAACCCCTGAAAAAAAACTTTTTTTTTTCTGTTCCCCCTCAGGCTATTTCGACGCCCACGCCCTGGCCATGGACTACCGCGGCCTGGGCTTCCGGGAGTGTCTGGCCGAGACGGCTCGCTACCTGAGCATCATCGAGGGCCTGGACACCACCGACCCGCTGCGGCTGCGCCTGGTCTCCCACCTCAACAACTACGCCAGCCAGCGGGAGGCGCACTCGGGCCTGAGTCACCTGGCGTGGGGCTCTGCCTTCGCCACGCCCCCTCCGGCCCACCTCACCCACCCGCTGCTCCTGCAGCAGCAGCAGCAGCAGCAGCAGCAGGCGTCGGCCCCGCTGCCCCGCAGCGCCACCAGCAGCCCGCACACGCCGCTCTCGTCGCCGCCGTCGTCCGCGTCCTCCTCCGCCGCCTCCTCGCCGTCCTCGGAGGGCCCGCCGGCCGGCCGGCGCAGCGGCAGCGCCACCCCCCACTCGGACCACGTCCCCATCAGGGTTCCGCCCAGCGCCGCCGCCGCCCTCCACCCGGCTCTGCTCTCGGCCGCGTCCAAACTCTCACCCCAGCTCATCTCGCCGCTCTCGGCCTTCCCCTTCCCCCTGGGCGCCTTCCCCCTCCTGGCCCCCGCCGCCGCCATCAGCCCCCCCGGCAGCAGCAGCACCTCCAGCAGCGTGGGCAAACCCTACAGACCCTGGGGGATGGAGATAGGAGCCTTCTGACTCCGACGGAAGCTTCCTCAGTACAAGGACTCGTGGCCCAGTTGAGCTGGACTTTCATGGACGTTCAAGAAAAAAATCAAACATTTTATTTTTGATTTCTTTTTGTTCCTCAGATTTGAAAAGTAATATTTTTTTTTTCTATGATGTTGGATACGGCTGTATAGCTATAGGAAGCTTTTTTCTTTTTTTTTTAATGCGCTCGCTAATGTTTTTAGGTTTTGAAGAGAAGGAAATAAAAACAACAAAAAAGAGAACACAGTGAGGAGGGACGCTGAGCAGCGCCAGTCGCTGTGATTGATCTCACCCCACCCCCCCCCGTCCCCACCCCATCCGCCCTCACCCACCCACTGGGCTCGGCCAATCAGGGACGACTTTCCCAGATGGTCAAGCAGTTGCCGCCCGTCAAGTTCTTGGGTGAAACTGCCTCCCCCTCTCCCTCCCCCTCCCTCCCCCTTCTGTTTCAGCCAGCAGTGTTGATGCCCGGGGTTGCATTGTGCAGGGGTGGGGGGGGGGGGTAGTTGTTGTGACCCCCTCCCTTGCTCCCCTCCCTTCCCTCCTTTCCCTCCTCCTCCTTTTTACAACACTTTATGGGGTGGAATAACTGAAACCAGGTGTTTTTGTTTGGAGCCAAGGCTGGGAGCAGAAGTTGGCGAGCGCCTCCGACGGTTCCTCCGTCTTTCCCAGCAGCTCCGGGCCGACTTCCTCACTTCTGTAAATCTTAAAGGTTCCACGATTGTTTTTTTGCTTTATCAGTTTTTGTTGCCGTCGCTTTGCCCCCCCCCCCACCCCCCTTCTTTTTATGTCGACTTGTTTCCATCACAGGAGACCTTCTCGTACCTTACCACCTGTCACTCTATGTCACCCTCCCTGTCCCTCCCACTAAAACCTCACTGTGATTTTTTTTAATATATATATGTATATATATATATATATATATATATATATTTTTTTTTTTTTTTTTGTGGTTGTGAACAATGAAAAAAGCACAAATGCGCGCGAACAAATCGACTGTCTGCAGCTTTTTTTTTCCCAGAGCTGATGCTAATGTCTACTTTCTTATAATAAAGAAATACATTTCAGATAAATCACTTTATCACACTTTTTGACTTGATTCTGTTTCAGAGTGTGTGTGTGTGTGTGTGTGTGCTGGTGTCAGTTGGGGTGACTGGTCTCTCGCTGGGTGTGTGTACACAGGAAACCATTAACTAAGAGGGTATATCCCGCACAATGGCAGCCAGGACGGCCCAGAAATGCTGCGTGGGAACTGGGAGGAGGAGGGAGGGAGAGAGGGAGGGAGGGAAGGTCGGTGCTGTATGGAGAAAGGAACTAAGTTGGGAGAGGGATCAGACGGAATTAAGAGGAAAGAAACTGGGCTTCAAAGTGGAGAGCGGGATGGAGCGAGACGAGTCTTGTCACTTTGCCACCGGGCCTCGTGGCAGCTGAGCTGCTTCTGCCTTAATTTACTTCCAAAATGTAATTCTCCTCCTACTCCCCCCCCCCCCCCCCCCGCTCTCCTCTTCCTGGGAACTTTTGTTATCTTCCTGAGGACCAAAACACGGCCAGTTAGCACTGATATATAAGCATCACTGCAGCCAACGGTACAAGGACAGTCAGACTATTTTTTTTTTAGGCATCTTCAGCTTGTGTTCTGATTCCCTCTGCTGGTGACAAATGGTACTTCACCAGCAGTAATCCCAGCTCAGAACATCAGAACGCCATAGCGACAGTTACTAAGACACCAACTGTGAACCTATTCTACGACACGTTATTCCTGTATTTTAAGAGAATTTACATACATACAGTTCACAACACATACAAGCAATATCAAGTCTACATCTACATTTTTCTAAGAAATATAAATGTGACTAAACATTTCAACTCTATGTCGGTCATACATTCTACCAGTGGCGGGCCGTCAGGGCCTGCAATCCATACTTGGAAAGACTGACATTTTCCCGTAAGTATGTTAATAAACTTATTCTCCATATAGTCTGTTCTTTTCACGTCGTGTAATATCCACTTGAACGCGTTGCTCCCTTTGTCGAATATTACGGTAGAATTCTTATCCAATCATGTTTCAGCTAGCTTGTGTTGCTAGGTGCCGAGAAGTCTGCCTTACGGCCTTCAGAATCGAAATCGAAGGCTCCTGTGTGTTCACTGAGTGAAGGGAACTCGGTCAGTGGCGCCTAGCCAATCAGACCTCGAGTCTGCGAGGCCACGTGCTGAACGTGAACGTCACAAGTACGTGTCCTGTGATTGGATAAGAACATGAGAACCTTGCGGACTGAACTCATCTCGGAGACCCGGTTGCCACCGCGGCGAACCCACGGCGGCCGATGAAGAATGTGAAGTTTTAGTTGCCGAATTATCAGCAAGTTAAAATGTAATTATCGTAATTATCATTGGTGCAGCAGCTGCGCCAACATGTTCAGTTGTTTAATACCTTAACAGTTCAATAGTTTGTCTCGTCTCGTTGGCCTCTCATACGAATCGGCTACAATGCGCAGTTTACAGGACCAGTGTTTGGTGAGTAAAATGCCGCTATTTTCCAAAGTAATATTGCAAGTTTTTGAGGTTATTATTGATGTTTGTTTTTTTCTATGTGTGTCGCGGCTGTAGCTGCAGTAGAAGGACACTCGTTCACCCCTGGTTTGTTTATTCAATAAAGGCATTTATTGTGGCTACAGGAGTTATCTATCTGCGATGCAATGGCTCTTTATACTGTATTGCTGCATATTGAGATAGTTTTTTATAACCATAAATTAGCTGTAGTGGCTAAGTCTACTGCTTGAAGCCCCTGAGAGAACTGCTTGACGAGCACCTGCTTGGTGACTGATGTGATCTGAGTAAAAGCACCCATGTAGATTCTATTTTAATTCCAATATATGTGTGTAAAAAAAAAAGAAAAGAAAAAAAAAAAGAAAGAAAGAATCACACATGGTGTTGGTCTCATTCACTGAATCCCAAATCTTTATTAACCACTGCTTGCTCACAAAGATATATGTGGAGAGGAGAGGAAACACTCAAATGGACAGAGGCGAGAGAGAGGGAGAGAGGGAGAGGTGGGAGGGATGGAGGGATGGTTACAGTCTGTGGTGTCGCACGCTGCAGTGCTGTCGGTTTTTCTGTCAACAAAAAAAAAAAAAAGGAATCACACGGATCGCACACAACACTCACTGCGCTAACAACTCCTTTCTTGAGCACGTACACACACGCGTATGCACAAAAACACACACTTGTCGACACCTGCGGATGTGTGTGAACACGCCCAGGTTTGGACCCCTAACCCATGATGCAGCTGCTCCACCATCCAGTGTTGCAGCAGCGCCCTCTTGTGTCTTCTTCTTCTTCTTCGTCTTCTTCTTCTTCTTCTTCTTCTTCTTCAATCTTCTCAGTGCACTAAGACAGCTAACGGCAGGGATGGTCTAGTGATTCGCTAGCTGACAGAGGCCTTGCCAGGTTAACCAGCGAGAGCTTCCTGGCTGCCAGATGGATGCGATTCGTTTTGGCTGAGGGCCCGAGCTCAGTGCGCTGTGATTGGCTGAAAGCCTGACCGTGTGTGTGTGTGTGTGTGTATGTGGACGGCGAGTGAGCGAGTGCTTCTACTGTATAATATGTAAGTATTTATGTGGAAGAGACGGAGAGGTTGCAGACGGAAGGGGTGGGTGGGTGGGGGGAGGGGTTAGGTCTGGGGAGGAGGGGCAAGTTAAAGGATGATGGTCTCATAAATGCTATAGTGTTCTCCTGTGGCTCTGTCGCCACCTACCTCACAGGAGTGGATGTACGGCGATGGCGTGCAGGCCCCCCCACGTCCTCCCAAAAGAGGGGAAGAAAAGCAGAAGGCAAACCAGCCCCAATTTTTTTCTGTCTTTATTTCTTCTTCTGCCAACTGCCCAATTGGATCGCTGGCACGAACTGGATGGAGAATCAGTCGTGCCGAGCGGTGGATCCAATTTATCTCTTCCACTTTTTATTTCAAGAGGGTCAAACGATGGAGTGGCCATCTTGACGGTGGTTAGAAGGAAGGGAGATGGGAAGGGGGGGGCGCAGGGGGACCCGGCCAATCGCGACGAGCATCAGCTAGCTGGCAAACTCACAACAAACACCTACGCGTCCTGGCCGAGATGATTCTCAGGCTCCATGGAGCGAAACGTGGAGCAGATAACGCAGAAAGAATTTTTCAAAATATGAAGAAATTATTACATCCACTTATATGCAAGGAGAGGTAACTTATATTAGAAAAGAATGGCACACTGCAATCAATACTTTTGCTGCTTGTATCGCACTGTATATAACAAAAAAAGAAGTATTTACATAAAACCAATACCCACGGCCGCTTGTCGATTTTCCTCGTTTGTTCTCATTTGAAACGGAGCAAAAACATTCGTCTTGGTTTTTTTTTTTTCTTCTTTATTCTTTGTCTTGGGAAGAGTGGGTGAGAGACATTAACCATTCTCTTTTTTTAACCTTTGCTTTTTTAAAGAATTTTTTTTTTTCTTTTTATGTAATTCATTCGGTCTACCCCCAACCCCCCCGTTTTGAACTGGCTACTGTCTCGGGGTGGCGTCTCAGGCTGTGACTCATAGCAGAGATGGAGAAGGGCAGGGTGGGGAGGGTCGGGGGAGACGGAGGGGAGAGGGTGGTTCCTCAGCGGGGTGGGGTGGGGGTGGGGGTGGGGGGGTTCGGCGGTGGTGTTGGTGGTTGGTGGGAGGTCGGGGGTGGGACGCAGAGCCGCCTCCTCACGCTGTCACCTCTTCTCTCAGCTCCTTGTTCCGGCGCACCTCCTGGCCGTGCCTCTCCTACAGACAGAGACGCAGCAGCAGCAGCAGCGTCAGGCTTCCACCCTGCCGACACCTCTGACTCATGGCCGCTCCGGCCGTTACGACCGACACCTGTTTCTCACGCGCGCCTCTGCTCCTCTCTCGTCCCACTGGGACACAAGGCCGTGCCCCTTTTATCACAACGCCGTTTGCGGGGTATGTTTTGTTGCGCAACAGCGGTGTGACTCACTCGCATCATGATAATAATAATAACTGTTCTCAGGCCGCCTTTAGCTTTTCACCACAATCGTATGAAATCGCTGGGCCGTGATGTGTCGCTGTGTGTGTGTATTGGCCTTGCAAACGACTTGAAAGCACCCAGAAGACGCAAAGTGCATATCAAAAATAAACATTTTAACATTTAGGATGTTTCACTTGCTTTGAATGAAGCCTCCAGCTTGACTGAACATGAAAGACAAACTCATTAGATTTAAAAATGGTCACCAAAAAACAACGAGAGGGAAGAATTTTCCATGTCTTCGTCGGGTTGTTTACTTGAATCGGCCGACGCTGGGCAACACTGTGCATAATAAGCTGCAGCCATCGGCGCTGATGCTACCATGGCAACAGTACCATCATGCCGCCCTGGAGGCTTGATGAAATGTTATTGAGTCGTAGGAATATGTGTGTCTGGTATTGTGTGTTTTGACACACAATTGCACGATTAAGCTTTTAAGTAATTAAATGAACATAGAGGAATGCATATACACAACACTGCCTAGGCCACTCAATCAAAAGCATCGTATGCAAAGGTTTCTTCACCCCCCCCCCTCCCCATGGTTGATTTTGATTATTATCATTATTATTATTATTATCATTATTATTATTATTATTATTATTATTTATCTATTTGCTTTTTTTCCGTCCCGCTGCTTCTCACCTTCTCCTGCAGACGCTCCATCATGGCGGTCAGGTAGGCCAGCCGGTTCTCCTCGCTCTGCTCCATCTTCAGCTGGAGCTTCTCCTCGGCCATTCGGCTGAAGTTGCTGTTCTCCTCCATGGCCTTGAAGAGCACGTCGCGCTCGTGCTCCCGCTTCTCGGCCAGCACGCGCAGCACCTCGGCCTCCTGGGACTGCAGCGGGTGGAAGAGCGATGGGGTGGGGGGAGGGGAGGGGAGGGGGGAGGGGGATGAGTCAGGGCGCCATTAGTGAGGCACTGACTTACCGGCAACTAATCATTGATTTTCTTCTCCAACTGTAAGCATGAGTCACAACTACTGCGGCTCGACACGCATGTTGTCGTGACGGAGGCATGAAAAATGGCGAGTGAGACGTGTCGGAGATTTCCCACATTTATCCTCTGGTGGCATCAACGTCCATACGCTTTGTGTCTCCGCTGCAGTTTTTCAGCCTTGAGGGCAGAAAAAAAACCAACAGACCCGTCACGCGCCGCTATTGATTTTTTATTGGGTGATTGATTAGGCGGCGGCCTGCTGGGTGTCACTGCGTCGAGTCGGAGTCATCGGGACCAAGGAAATTAGCATTTGTCATTTGTTTTTCACCATCGAGCCAAAGAGGTGCGTGCGTGGATCGAGTGGGAAAGCAGTGGGAAGCTGCTGGTTTGAGGAGAAGCAGCCGCGCATAAAACCTCCTCATTACCCGGCAGAGCGGCCGCGCAGAGTCTTCGACGCAATTCGACGGGTCGATCTCAAACGGGCCTTTGCTGCATCCTCTAGCGCCCCCTAATGTTGAGTGTTTGTCGGCGGGAAGAAACGACACCCGAGCCGAAATTCACAAGCGTCGCCGACGATGCGGAACCTGAGTTTGTTTTTCGTTTTAGACTTCAATAAAGTTATGAATAAATCTGAGCAGAAGCATCCTTACTCTCCTCCGGTCTTCAGCTGCGTCCAGTTTCTTTATGATGTCCTCCAGGGAGACGTCCCTCTTTGGGGGGCTGGTGATGCAGTGGGAGCCATCGGACACGGGGGAGGTCGGCTTCAGGATGACCTCGAAGGCCTGGCCCGAGGCCCGCTTATTGATGGTCTTGATGTCCAGGTCTGCGGTGTATGACAAAAAAAAAAACAAAGCGCGGCAAGTGATGTTGTTGTTTCACGAGTTTGTGTCATTTTGATGCGATGCTTGAGGAGCAGTTCTCAGGTCTGACCTTCAAAGTCCCCCATGATGTTTTTCCTGCTCTCTGGGTAGAGGCAGGAGCAGATGAGCGAGAGGACCGAGATCTCCTTCATCTTCTCTTTGTAAGCTGCCGAGGAAGAAACACACACACACACACACACACAAAGATAAATATACGTTATATATGTTACACTTCACATATTCAAGCAAATGGAGCGGGCGAGACAAAACATCATTGACCCACTAACATGTCCCCCCCCCCCCCCTCGTCTCCACAGGAGGTTCTGGATGTAAATACCATGTTTTCTTTTATTTTTATACTAATTATTCAGCGAATGCCCCCCCCCCCCCAACAGAATTCCTCATCAAAGTCGTTTGTTTTTCCTTGCTTCCAGTATTTTTGGCTCCTTTGTTTTTTCTGCGAAGCCACAAGGGGGAGGGGGAGAGGATGCATTTTGTCCGCACTTGGCCTAATTTCCCCAGCAGTTGGGATGCTGCCGTCCCCACAGGATTCGCCACACATCATTAGCTATGCACTTTTCGCTCTGTTTTTTTTTTTTTTTTTTTGCTCTATTATTTATTACCTCCCACAGACCAACGCCCTGTGGCTCTTCAGCCACTAAAACGACTCGACAGCTTGGTTCCAGCCTCGGAGCAAAGAAACACAAAGATTATCCTGATGGATAATTTGGTTAATTTTCTGTGGGGTTTTTTTTTTTTGCAGATTCCCAATCTTCCCTGTCTGTGCTTTCATCAGCGTTACACAGCAGCACAATTGTCCCCCACTCTCCCAGTGATCATCCCAAAATAAAGGAATAAATAAATGAATAACTGTGACGCATCGAGTTGGCTTTGAAACACTCCTGGGGAAAAAAAATAACTCGGAAAAGTACAACCAACCTTGCCTATAACCTTCACTCCCTGTTTTTATATCTGGCAGACACAGCGTTGTGGTCCCAGCCTCGGAGGACCCTGCAGGGGGAGCTGCGTAAAAAATGTCCGCAGGACGCAGCGAAGAGGAGTGGTGACGCTGCTGTTTGTGCTCAGCCACTGGCCCGCAGCCGACAGTCCGCATGCCAACACCTGCACCCAGAGGCTCCTGCACCTCCTGCACCCAGAGGCTCCTGCATCTCCTGCACTCAGCGGTTCCTGCACCCAGAGGTTCCTGCACCTCCTGCACCCAGAGGCTCCTGCACCCAGAGGCTCCTGCACCCAGAGGCTCCTGCACCCAGCGGTTCCTGCACCCAGCGGCTCCTGCATCCAGCGGCTCCTGCACCTCCTGCACCCAGCGGCTCCTGCACCCAGAGGCTCCTGCACCCAGCGGGTCCTGCCCCCAGAGGCTCCTGCACCTCCTGCACCCAGAGGCTCCTGCACCCAGAGGCTCCTGCACCTCCTGCACCCAGAGGCCCCTGCACCTCCTGCACCCAGAGGCTCCTGCACCCAGAGGCTCCTGCCGCGTTCCACATCGACTCACTGACCATCTGACCGACTGACGGACTGATGAACTGCAGGATGATACAGTGCGCAAAAGCCCGAAATGAGAGTTTCTTTTTTTTGGTGGTGATGACATTCTCCACAGTGCTGCATGATGAATC
This sequence comes from Nelusetta ayraudi, assembly GCF_046127955.1. Classification (NCBI taxonomy): domain Eukaryota; kingdom Metazoa; phylum Chordata; class Actinopteri; order Tetraodontiformes; family Monacanthidae; genus Nelusetta; species Nelusetta ayraudi. The sequence goes on along the minus strand of NW_027466127.1, from coordinate 58,359 downwards.
CGACAAAGCTCCCGCCGCCGCCGCCCTTCCCTCACACTCTCTGCTCAAGTCCTTTTCTCTCCCTTTGCAGACTGGCAGGCGCCACGCTAATGTGATCAACTCTCGCGTGGAGCTCTCGCAACTCTCCGATGGCCTTGTTAGACCCCCTCCCCCGGGGGGGGGGGGAGGAAGGATGACTGGCCTGGAGTCAAAGCAACAAAGGAAATATCGTCTGGAAGGTGAACCGCCCACCAAAACTGTGTGTGTGTGTGTGTGTGTGTGTGTGTGTGTGTGTGTGTGTGTGTGTGTGTGTGTTGTGTGTGTGTGTGGGGGGGGGGGGGGGGGGGGGGGGGGGTTCAGGTTACATGAAGATAAATCGACAACTATAAGGCTTGTCTAATGATGAGATATATAAAGACAAACGGGAAGATCAGACAGCAACAGAAGGCCGCAGCTGCCGCTGGAGCTCGGCGCCACCATCAGGCAGCCCCCAGGACGGCTTAATTGAAGCCGCCGCCGCCTCAGGTGGAAGGCGGCGTTTTCTGTGTAATTAGTGGACGGCACCGCTGCTGACTGGAGGGGACGGTGGGGGGTTTGCAGGAGAGCTGCCACACCGACTCATTAGATGGCAGTGAACATGTCAAGGCCCCCCCGGCAGCCGTTTCCTCCCACGCACTTCCTCTCCAGCGGAGCAGGTGATGCGAGGTTCAGCACTCAGGGGAAAAGCTGAGGTCCGTCTTTGGTGCCTTCTCATTTCTGCCAGGGCCTCTTCAAGGTTCACTTGTCCTTTTCAACTCAAGGTCGTTGAATTTGTTCAAAAATGTTCCCCAGTTTGCCCAGTCCTCCAATCCAAAAAGCTGAAATGATCAAAACCCAAAGCTGCAGCTTGTCTGGCGGTTTCCTATTTCTGGGCGGGGCCTATTGGTGTTAACGTATCTTTTAAAAAAAGAGAGAAAAAAACAACAACCTTTAGCTCCAGACTTTGAGTTTGGAAGCGCAACCTGAGAACCTTTTTTTTTTTTTAATTAAAGAAAAGATGAGTTATTCTTGCAGCTCCGTCCCTGTTTGTTTACGTGCGTTTGAAGCCTTCTTCTGTGAATGCATCAGAGAGGCTTTCATGTCTGTGTAATCTCAGAAGATAATCGCTTGTCTCAAATTGAATCCTCTCTCTCACCAGGAGCCTCTGAGACTTTTCTTTGATATCCGCCATCAAAACCGTGTGTCAGATTCTCTGTTGTGCGCAGAAAAAAAAAAGGAGGATTTTGCAGCTGTATTTCTCCTGCGGGAAACAATTTGCTGCTGCTGCTGCTGCTGCTGCTGCTGCTGCTGCTGCTGCAGTAATAATCTGGCACCCAGCAGCGGATTAGAACTGATAAAAACTGACAAATGATGCCTGCTAACGTTCCATGGCAGGCGCTGTCCAAATACCAGCATCAAGGAGGAGATATCAGCCTTGAGATGGACCCAAAAAACCACTTTGGATGGAGACGTCTCTCTCCCCTCCCCTGCTCTCCCACACCTACGCCCACCACCACCACCACCACCACCACCACCACCCCACCCTCCCCTCGTCTCCATCTGGTTCCAGCCAGTCAGCACCGACTGGCTCAGAGCCGCTCCTCCCGTCCATCGTGACAGAAGGCCGGCACGCTGCACTCCCTCACCCCTTCCCCCATGCCCCCCTCCCCTCCCTCCTCACCCACCCCTCCTCCATCCGTCAGCCTGAGAGTGCAGATCATCAATATCTACTGTACCTCCTCCCCTGCAGGCACAATCCCGCATCCCCGAAAACCTTGTTTCATGTGTTGCTGAGATTTCCGCCTCCTCGCTCCCACATTTTTTTCTCTCCCCCAGTACTCCTCTCTCTCTCTCTCTCTCTCTCTCTCTCCCTCTCTCTCTCTCTCTCTCTGTTTTTCTCCCGCATCTCATCTGGGAGATTCAATTTTGTGCTATAGTGCACTCCACCACCACCACCCACCACCCCCACTACCACACCTCTGCCTCAAACACACCCCAGCCGCGCTGCTTTCCTCTCTTCCTCATGACAAAAGCTAAAATGGCTACGGCCATTGTGGCTGCCAGTACTGTGTATACTGGTGTTGACCATGATTTGACGGGGGAAGGAAAAAACAGTCCGTCTACGAACTGCACGGAAACACGACCTTCCTGCGCTGCAATGTTATTTTGTCCTCCTGACTCACATAACCGAGAGGAGGAGGAGGAGGAGGAGGAGGAGGAGGAGGAACGGCCTTCGGCGTTAGGACACAAACAAGGCGGCTTGGCAACAAAATGATGCAGGTGTTCAAAAAAAAAATGAAAACAACACCAAAAAAAAAGAAAACCCCAAAAGAACGGCTTTGAACTGGAAAATGCTGCCCCCCGATGGCTCAGCGCGGCACAGCTCATTTGAGGCTGAAGGATGGAGGAAGTTTTTTTCTCTCGCTCTCTTCCCGGACCGCACCCTGCATGCGTCCTTCTGAGGGGACTGGCAAGAGATTCTTGCACCGACAGGTCAATCAATTAATCAATAGATATTGTGGTGGCACTCATTGCTATTCGAGAAGACTTCCAGGGTAACGGCACGAATCTTAATGGATGCATCTGAAAACCAGAGCACGATTTTATGCAAGCCAAGAAAATATTGAAGAACTTCAAGTGAACGAAATGTGATGAAAAAAAAAAAACCAAAACATTTATTAGGCCGCATTTTTCCTTATAAAAACGATCTAATATAGGCAAGTGCTGAAGCGATGGTTCCGGTTCTGCAGGTCTGAGCCATAAAAGTGCAGCTGAGACGACTGCAGAACAAGCGCAGGCCCGGCGGTGAATATGTTGTTTGTCCATAAAACCGTCATCCTGTTTGTCAAAAGGGAAAAATATGAGCGTCATCTCTCTCTCTAAAGGCTGGTTATGGCAAATGATGAACATATCATGAGGACATGGCAGCAGCAGCAGCAGCAGCAGCAGCAGCAGCAGCAGCAGCAGAGGCATCACGGCCCGGATTGATGTCGCCGTTCGTACGGTCATCTGAACCCGTAATGGGAGTGTCCTGCATTGATCGATGACACTGCATCAGCTTGAGTTATGAGTCCAGCGCGCTTTGCACAGCTTAGCGCACACGCTGCCATTAAAGCGCACACGCCGTGTCGATGCAAAGGATAAGGGATGCGGCTTAATGTTTGATAAAAGAGAGACGGAGAAAGAGAGAGAGCCAGCAACAAGGTGTGCTGCAATTAATCTGAGTGTCTTCCGTGTCTCTATGCAAAAAGCAATTGATTTTTTTAGGAGACTGGCTCTAATAGAATATGCATGATAAGGATCAGGACAATAGCCTCGGAGGCCCTAATGCACATGGGAGTGGCTCTGACTGTAACTATTAAACGTGTACAATCATCTATTTGGACTTTTATCTTGTGCTTTGTCCTGCTTATATGAGATGAAAGGAGCAACATGAACCCCGTGACCCGCACACTGGCTGGCACACCGCCTCACTGGAGCGTCTGTCCCCCGAAGAGGAGGCAGGAGGAGGAAGGAGGAGGAAGAGGAAGGGGGAGGAGGAGGAGGAGGAGGAGGGGGAGAAGCTGAAGAATGAGGAGGAGGAGGAGGAGGGGGAGAAGCTGAAGAATGAGGAGAGGAGGAGGAGGAGGAGGAGGAGGAGAAGCTGAAGAATGAGGAGGAGGAGGAGAAGCTGAAGAATGAGGAGGAGGAGGAGGAAATGAATACAGCAGCCAGGTTTGATCTGGCAGCGGCTCTTGGCTCAGACACCACGGACCCTCACCCCTGTCTGTCTGTCTGGAAGCCCCTCCATCCATCACGCGCCCAGTCGAGCGGAATGAAAAACACACTATCAAAGTCTCTCTGCACACACACACACACGCACACACACACACACTAGGCCCTGATACCTGCCGTCTGATCTCTCAACACTTCCCAAATAACCTCACATTATGACCTGGCAATAATCCACTTATGAGGCATCAGCCGTCCCCATCACCTTCAATAGGATCGGCAGGCTGATCCTCCGCTATAGTCATTCAATTCTCACGAACACCAATTGAAATTGAAAAATGGAAAAAAATAAAATGAATCCCTCGATTCATTGGCCGGCAAAGCGATGCCGAGTCCCTCATTCTCTCTCTCGCCTGCAGCGGTCACCTACAAAATTGGTTCCGCGAGGCTTTATTCATCCTTCCTCTTCCCTTTCTTTTCGGTGAGATGACCCATTTTTTCTCTCTCTCTCTCTCTCCCTTTCTTAAAGACGATTCGTCTCGGGCAGATTTTTTTTTTTTTTTTTTTTCTTTTCACGTCGTGTGAAGGCAGGGCGGTGAAGAGGAGGGTGGGGTGGTGGGGGAGGGAGGGGTGAGGGGTGCAGACTGGCTTTTGAAGGCACCCGAGATGTTGGGTGGGGTCGCTGGCGCTGCATTATGCCGCACGGCTGTGAGTCAGGCACTCGGGGGGCAGGTGCGTCAGGCTGGCAGCAGTCATATCTGCATTATTTCTAAAAGCAGCAGAAAAAGGAGGGGGTGGGGGGGGGGAAGAAAAAAAACAACCTTCCTGGCGCTAAAAATGAAGGATTTCTTCAGTGTCTTTGCGTCGCTTTGAATCCAGCGAGATGCGTCATAGATGTGATGCACCGGATCACCATTTTTGGGGCAACATTTTTGCACATTTTCATAACGGGGAGAAAAGAGAAAAACAAAAAACAAACAAACAAAAAAAACAATGCTATATTCAATGAATGTAATTGTTTTTCCCGCATTCGGCCGCTCCCCTTCTCATCAACGCCCGGCATCCTTTTGTGACATGGGTGTCGCCACAGCCCCTCCAACATCTCCGCGCACCGGCGACTATGCCGACACAAAATAAATAAATAAGACAATTTCCACACAGAAAAACCGTTTTGAATTTAAGCGACGCTTTAAAAAAAGAAGAAGAAGAAGAAGAAGAAGAAAATCCCCCAAAAGATGAAAGACTCACCGATAGCGGTCTTGGCCATCTCTGTTCCGTTGGCTGTAGGAGGATGAGGAGGAGGAAGAGGAGGAGTGCGCCTTGGCTGCTGGATGCTCTCTCTCAGAGAAGGAGGTACTGCTGCTAAGGCACTGAGTCAGCACATACAGGACAGGGGCTGCTGGTGCGCCTGGTGGTCTGTCAGGAACTGTGTCAAGTCGGCGGGGAATAAGTAGGGCCGGGCCGGAAGTCTACACGCGTCTTGATTTCAAAGTAAAGCAAAATAAAACAAATAAAAATCAAACAAATCGAGATGACGCTCTTTGAAACGATGTGCTGACACAATGTGTTGCTGTTGACTTTTGCAAATGGACAATTTGCAGTAAGATATGGTGGAAATCATAATGCATCTTGTTCACCTGTCACGTTTGATGATTGATTTTGATTGCACTTACGTTTGCGTTTCCAGAGATTAAAACTTGGACCGTGTCCATCAGCACTGCAGCAGCGGACAGCGGGCGGAGCCAACATGCTGTCCCAGAGTGAAGGCAGGGTCACAACATCCAGCTGGATAAGTCAGCGTGTCGTCTCAGGTCCATGCAGAGAGACAAGCACACACTCACAGTGACACAACTACAGGTCATCGGCGTCACTCGACCCCTTTTACTGTCATGTGCCCTGGTATGAATAAAAAAAACATTCATTCTGATGACTGCATCAATATGTTTATACTCTATCGTCAAAAAATGATGACACGCGAATATGACAGACATAATGATATAACATAAAATGCGTGTTTGCATATCAATGCAGTTATCAGAAGGACTGATTTCTGTTTTTGTGCCCTTTCTTGCAGATTTATATTGGGCCAGTAAAAAAAAAAAAAAGGGTCTGGCGACGGCGATGCTGCAGACAATCCGGAGCAGCCACTGAACTCGGTGGGTTTGATTTGCAAGGATTTTATTCTGAAAAGCAGAGAAGGGAACTCCTGATGCAGTCGGAGGCTTTCTCGGCACTGACCATGTCATGAGCGTTTACCACACTCCCTGGACGCGCCTATTCCCACTAAAGCCTTTTGACACATCCGATGTCCCCCCCCGTTTACAGGGCAGAGCAGAGACGATGGCCTCCTCCCTTCTTTGTCTCATGTCGTCTTCTTCTTCCTCTGCGCACACCGGGGGTTTGGCCGTGATTATTCCAGCCACACGGTTCGTTCTATTTTTATCACGGAGATCCTGCATGATTTTGCTTCCCCACCCCCCCCCACCCCCACCCCCTTTGAAAAACGTTTAAAAAATTTAGTACATGAATTTGCTGAGCATCGGACAGAAGTGTGACCACCCAGATGCAATACCAACATAGAGACTGTTAGAAATGGTCCAAAGTTTAGTTGCATGTTCAGGAAAACATTCAGGCAACTGGTGGAGTCATACCGATGTCATTAATCGCATCAAATTACTGGCGTATAAAAACATCCGCTTCGACATGAATTCTGTAGCTATCACAAACGAACACTGGGTGGCAGCAAAGCTCAGAAACGCATGGATTCTTACAGCGTGTGTTGTGGGAAAAAATAAAACGCTCTGACCAGATCGACTTGTGAGAGGCTTTTTTGTTTTTTATTATTATTATTTCTCTGGCACAATACAAAATGAACAGCAATGCCGTCAGGATGCCAGTGCAAGGTGCAAGTGCGAGGAGACACAGATTGTGGAGGGCAGTTATAGGAGGAGAGGAGATGAGATGAGGAGTTTCAGGAAGGTTTGAGAAGAGTCCGAGCACACGCACACACACACAGACACACACAGACACACAGACACACACACACACACACACACACACACACACACGATGGCCTTGCTTGCTGGGAAATCAGGAGATACCGGACTCTCACAGGTGTGGGAATGCAAAAAGGAGTGCGGAAAACAACAGGAAAACACATGAGAGAAACAAGACAATAACTCCACTAGGAGACACACGCAAGTTGACACAGGAAAAACGTACATAATGTACACAAAACAAGGCAGTAATTCTTAGCGTGGTTGGAACTCTTAGACACCCGTCGTACCCTCCTTCAATCGAGGCAATGCCTTTCTCCCAGGGAGATGAGGTCAGACGAATGTAAACAATGCATTGAGTACAAGATGCAATGACTATTCCATAGGGTAATGCATGCAATAATAGGAGTACAATAATTTTCCATTACAGCGTACAACGGGCTCTGCTCAACCGGCCAGTGTGAAATGAAGATCGAGATCTCCATTAGACAGACGGCCTAAAGACGTGTGTGAGTCCATTTGCTCATTGTGCACTCAGATTTCTGTCTTTGTGAGTTCCAGAGAGCGCGGCTTCCCACCACAGTGTCACGCCAGCCCAAACTGGTTGTGGCAGTTGTCCCAACGCATATGTTTGCACTGATAACAAAGACGTTACCTCGCACAGAGTGTTTACTTTGCACACAGGTTGACAGTGCAGCAGTGGAGTCAAAGCAGCTCGAGGGAACCTGAGCTTACGACAATGACGTCGTAGCAAATGTTCAACGCTTTTATTACTTTCATCAAGGTTACTTACTTACTTACTTGGGTTCCATTCCGTCATGTTACAATCTTACGTACGTAAGACTGCCTCTAAATAAATGTGTGACGTCGCGTTGCCGTAAAGTAGTTTGTCCCGGCGTGTCGAAAGTTACGCAGTGCAGTTACAGCTGGCACCCCCCCCCCCCTCCCCCCCGCTACCGAGGCTGCACCATTGATCCTATTAATCCTTTATCTCCCACTTTACTGAGTTTGGAATCATAATGTTATGGTGGAAAAGTTACCTGGAGCTGCTTTAAGCAGGGTGTGCTGCCAGCTGTGTGTGCTCACAGGCAGCCAGCTTTAGAGGACCTAAGGCCGGTGTGTTGTTGGGGAGGCCTTAACAAAGTAGCTCCAGATTAAGGGTGAAGAATGTAGGATTCTTGTGGGTTTCCATTGTTTGCCTTGTTGTCGTGGAATGTAAATGTAAACAAATGAGAACGAAATGCAACAAAGAAAATGTCATCATTCATGTGCGGGCCTCAAACAGAACAAAAAACAAACAAACAAATAAATAAACATATATAATAAAATAGCAAAAAAAAAAAAAGAAAAAAAAAGAAGAAAGTATTTGAACATCCACCAAATGTATACATGGAAAAACAGACGACGTACAAAAAAGTACAACAATATAGAGAATAATTAGAACGCAGGGCAAACAAATACGTGTGGATAAAGTAGAGTACAAGTTTAAGTAAGCACAACACATCTTTCACAACAACTACAGACCAAAGCATTAAAAGAATGACCATAAACTAGAGCGAGAGCGGCTCAGTTTAAAAAAAAAAAAAAAAAAAAAAAAGCCCACCTGGGCGACCGCATCACCAAAACACGGATCACTGCGCCGAACTTGTGTTGCCCTGCTTTCCCCCCCCCCCCCCCCCCCCCCGCCCCCCCCTCTCTCTTTTCTCGTGACGTGTACTACTAACTGTCCTGTGAAACGACGCCGTCTCTTAAGAACCAAGCAGCTTTCGCTCATCTTGGGTTTTTCTCCTCGGGGTTTTGTCAGCGCCCTCATTCAGCTCGCTGTTCAGTGACGGCAATCATCACGCCGGAAACCGCGGTGGAGGGAGGAGGGGGGGGGACGGGAGGGGAGGGGAGGGGAAGAGGGGAAGAGGGGGAGGAGGAGGAGGAGGAGCAGCGGCAACAGCAGCAGCAGATGTGAAGCCATTCGCTCGAGGGGGCGGGGGGGAGATCGGGGAACAGTAGTCACGTCAGCGGGCTAACCCTGAAGTTGGACCCTCGCGCCATCGACCGCGAAAGCTCTCACCGCCTCTCTCTCCCTCTCTCTCTGTCTCTCTACCTCCGCTTGGAATTAACAACGCCGACAAAGGTCTCCGACAAACAGGTACTCCGCGTTTGTTTCACTCATTTTTTTTTAATTTTTATCAAAGACGTTGTGGTTTAAAGTTCCGCTTTTCTCTCTCACTCTGTGTGTGTGTGTGTGTGTGTGTGTGTGTGTGTGTGTGTGTGTGTTTGTGCGCTTGCGCAAGTCAAATTTTAAGCTAGTAGTGTGTCTCATCACGGACGTCGCATCCGCCCGGCGAGGCGGCTAGCTCGGCGTTAGCTTGGACGCAGCCCGCGGTGGGAGGATGGAAGCCACGCGCGGCGCGCCGCTTAAGATAGACAGACGGAGGGAGGGAGGGAGGGAGTGGGGGAAGGGAACGTTTGTGAGGAATTTCTGTATCTGTTTTTAGACTATGTTTTATGTTCACTAATATGCGGTGTCCTCATTCTCCTCCTCTTCCTCCTCCTCCTTGTCCTCCTCCTCCTCCTCCTCCTCCTCCTCCTTCTACGCTGAAACTACGTGGGTAACTTAAATACAGCAGCAGCAGCATCACAGATGCTCGCAAAGTTTTGCCTGCTGAAGTCATGCAAAATGTGCCGCATGAGTTTGCTTAACCGGAAGTCCGTAGTGCCGGCCATTGTCTTTACAACACCGAATCTACTGTCGAGGCGAAGAGATTCTCCACAACAACAACAACAACAAAAAACAACCCACCCCTAAAGTCACTCCAGGCAGTGATAGCGGTGCTATTGAACAGCTCCGCTCCTTCGTCCCACTCCCTGGTTGCCCCTGGCAACATTGACGCCATGCACAGCTGGATGAGTGCCACCCAACTGTGCGTCTGAAAAACGAATTCCCGCCTCTCTCTTTTCAAGCCGCATCTTCCGTCGCTCCTCTCTCCTGCGAAAGGTGAAAAGGAATGATTTTAATCATTTGACACGCAGTTGTCAGTCAGGAAGAGGAAACTGCTCATCCGTCTCTCCCTGAAAGGATTTCTATAACCTGCCACTTCCGTGCACCAGGTGTTGTTTTGAGTCGTCATCCTCGGCCGCATCGTGAAAGGCTCGTTAGAGCGGCTTCAGGGGAATCATTTCCCTCACCTGCCACTAGGGCTGGGCGATTTAGATCAGAAATAAAATCCCGATTTTTTTTTTCTCGTTAAATATGCTACAAAAACGGGACAAATGCGTGTTGTATGCGACTTCGCAAACATAATTTAGCAGGTAGCGGTGAAGGCAGTAAACAGAATCACTTCCTGGTTTTAACGCCTGCTGTGGCTAGCTAGCGCAGATGCCGGTAAACATAGGTAGCCAGTCGACAGCTTCTCCAGGGGGGAGGAGGACTACGGTAGCCTAGAGGCGCCAACCCGGAAGCATGAAAGAGGAAAATCGATTTTCCGATTTTCCTCTATTTAACGTCGTTACCACTAAAAAAAAAAAAAAAAAAAACTGATTTGGATTTAAAATGGATTCATCGCGCACAGCCCTACCTGCCACCTGTGTGAATATTTAGAAGAAATTTCTTCCATCCTACCGTCTGTTTGATTACCTTGGATTTACAAAGTGGTAAATCTGAGAAGAAAGTGGAACAGTTTCACATCCACAAACACTTTTGTGTTTACACTTCGTTTACATTTCATCAAATATTTGTTTCTGGCTGTTCAAACAGCAGTCTGTGCTTGAATCATGCAGCAGTATCGGTCCGCACACTATTTTGGCAGAATTCGGTGCCAGGAACGAGCCTTTCCAGACCCGTCGCATTTCGGGAACCGGAACCCACAGGCACACAGACACAATTAGGTACTGCAGCGGATCAGAGGGACGAAACTGGAGTACGGCACTCTACACTTGCAGTAATTGCCCCACAGGAGACACATGGCTGCAGTCCAATGCCGTGATTCACGAGCGGTTCTGATGCCAGACCAGTAAGATTTCCCAGAGGGGGCCGATGATGAGTTGAAATATGGGGATACATTCGACCACCTGAGATAAAGATTCATACCCGGTCAAGGTCACAGACGGCTGATCCAGCGGTAATCCACCTGTAATCAGGACAGCCACCCTTGGAACCGGACCGTGTTATTATTCCTCTCTCGCCAGTGTGACGCTGAAAAATGAATTAGAAATTGCAAAATGTTTTCTCTTCTTCCCTGCGATGACGTGTACCTTAGAATCAGCAGTGAGGAGTGAGTGTGTATTCCTTCAGTGACATGCACACATCACTTTACGTATGCTTCAGAAACTGCAAAGTGTTCTGGAACATACCACTCAGCCCTCCATCAGTTCCTGGTCCAAGACGGAAGCACACGGACCAGGAGACTTAGACTTCCCACCTCAAAGACTGAGCGCCACAGAAGATCCTTTCTTCCTGTGGCAATTAAACTGTACAATTCCTCCTTGGAAAATCACTCTCTTCCATATACATCCACATGCATACATCCAAATTTTTACAGTATCTCATAGTTATATGCTCTTTATTTTTATTTTAACCGTTACATTTGCACTTGGCACTATGCCATTTTTTTCTGCAGTTATTGCATGCTTCTATATTTTATGTACATTCCTCAAGTTGACCGGAACCCTGTTACGAAAAGAATTTCCCTCGGGATAAATAAAGTATTTCTGATTCTGATTTTTCTGTAATTACAAACCATCTCTCTGTATATATATTCCAGTGTCCAGTCTGCAAAGATTCCCTGTCCGGCCAGGCAGAGCCACCGCCACCTCCTGGACTCTACGAGGTTTCCGGCCGAAGACTCTGCTCCCCTCGCTCGGCATGGTGGCTGAGGTGGCTGAGGGCGACGGCGTGCGGCTGAAGCAGGAGATCTCCCTCCTGCACGGCGTCTGTCTCATTGTGGGAAACATGATCGGCTCGGGCATCTTCGTCTCACCCAAGGTGAGCGTCTCCGCCAGCCGCCGAGCGCCGAACCCGAGGTCAAACTCCCGCTAACAACCTTTTTGATTGGTCCTTCAGGGGGTGCTGTTCTACACGGGCTCGTTCGGCCTGTCGCTGGTGGTGTGGGCCATCGGAGGGATCTTCTCTGTGTTTGGAGCCCTGTGCTACGCTGAGCTGGGCACCACCATACGCAAATCCGGAGCCTCTTATGCCTACATTCTGGAGGGTTTTGGAGGTTTTTTGGCTTTTATAAGGTACACAGCTTGTTGAACTCTCTAGAACAGCGGCGCCCGACCTCTTTAGCACCACGGCCCGGTTTTAGTGTGAGACAATATTTCCACGGACCGGCATGAAAACTGTGGTATTTTCTAAATCTAATAATAAACGTGAATCCACTGTGTACACGTTTGGAACTTTATTAGCAGCGTCCTCTTAACATTGCTTTCTTTTTCTTGGGTGTCGTGGACCATCTCCTCACTGGGCCTTCTCCTCTTTCCAAAGACACTCGCTTTCACTCATGTTGCTCGCTAGCTCGCTAGCTTGCTAGCTTGTGGGTTTAATCTCGCGGTAACGTGTCAGGTGACCGAGACGAGCTCCTTGACCTGCGTCAAGAGTTGAGCGTTAGATGGACGTAACCAAGAGAATCCGCTCATTTTTCAAAATAAAATTGTTCAGACTCAGATAATGAATGAAACGGGACTCATTTAACGGAAGTTAATTATTCTTTCTGTCCGGCCCGGTACCAAATGACCCACGGACCGGCACCGGTCCCCGGCCCGGGGGTTGGGGACTGCTGCTCTATAATACACATGTTGTAAGTGCCACATTCTTTCTCATAACACTCTCACAAATGGCCGCTTCTGCTGCAGACTTTGGACGTCGCTGTTGATCGTGGAGCCGGCTTGTCAGGCCGTGATCGCGCTCACCTTCTCCAACTACCTGGTTCAGCCCTTCTACCCCACCTGCTCAGCACCCTACCGGGCAGTCCGCCTCCTCGCCGCCGCCATCATCTGTGAGTTTCTCCCGACAGTTCTGCATAACTGATGTTCAGCTTTGCACTTCCTTCTTTTATCTTTTATTGCAAGCAGCGATGGGAAGTGCTGAAAAAAAAAAAAAAAAAAGACGCACGTTGGTGCTGGAAGTACTTTTGACAAACCCATGCGAGGACGTATGGCCAGTCTGCTGCACAGATCCTGTATTGATGACATGATCAGGAAGTAGTAATTAAATGAAGACAGCAGGACGCTCTGCTGGTGGGCAGGCTGGTGGAGTCGTTGACGTGAATTGCGACTCCTATTCAGGACCTACCGGTTCCTTTCACATCAGTCGTGTGCTCTTCTCCTCTGCTCTGCGCCACTCAGGCATGCTGACCTTTGTGAACTCCATGAAGGTGAAATGGGGCGCCATTCTTCAGGTCGTCAGCACAGTGGCCAAGGTCCTGGCTCTCATTGTGATCATCATCACAGGCCTGATCAAACTGGGCCAAGGTAGGAGGCGGGGTTAGATTTCTGTTGCAATGTTCTTGCATCGCGTCGCCGCAATCTGTTGAAAAAAAGAAATGTGTCTGCAAAGGTTTCGACCAGAACTTTGAAGATTCGTTCAAAGGCTCCAAGCTGAACGCAGGGGACATGGCCCTGGCCCTGTACTCTGCACTGTACTCCTACTCTGGCTGGGACACACTGAACTTCATCACGGAGGAGATCAAGAACCCAGAGAGGTACAAGTTCCAGCAGATCAGCCTGAAGAAACCCACACACACACACACACACACACACACACACACACACACACACACACACACACACACACACACAACTTTCCGTCTGATCCCACTGCAGAAACCTGCCCCTGTCCATCGCCATCTCCATGCCCATCGTTACCGTGATCTACATCTTGACCAACGTAGCGTACTACGTGGTCATGGATGCCGACAAAGTGCTCAACAGTGACGCCGTTGCTGTGGTGAGTTTCACCATTTACTCGCCAGTGCACTCTTCTGTGGCTGGAGCGTGAAAAAAAGTGTGTCGGTAGGGATGTTGATTACGTCGATTAACTTTTGTGTAAGACTGAACACCTTTCTTGTATCTGGCAGCCCCGTGGTTCTGCTTTTTGTTTCCTTTTGTTTGTGAGTTATTCCTTCTTTTTTTTTTCTTCTTTTTTTAGTGTTGTCTTTTGTTTCTACGTATAAGCGTATTGCATTCACTTGGCAAATAAAAAAAATCTCTGTTTTTCAGTGTAATTATTTCTGTTTTTCGTGCTATTTTTTTTCCGCCCTGTTTTTGTTTTTTATTTTGAAATCCCATGCATCATTTTGTATCCGTGGAGCCATGATGCCATATTTATCCAACTGATCCCGCAATGTGGAGAATATCTGACGGAAGATATTTGCACGAAAAACAGAAATAATTACACTGAAAAACAGAGATTTTTTTTATTTGCCAAGTGAATGCAATACGCTTCCGTATGTTTCTTACTTGTGTTGTATAAATATAAATTTGAAAATTCTGAAAATATAAAAAAGATGAATTTAATCGATTAAATTAAATTAAATTAAATTTGTCGCAATTAATTGAACATTTTTCACATTATCAATCCAACAGTGTAGTGGCAGGAGAGAGCAATTCACTCTGTGATGGTGGTAATACACCTTAGAACGAGTTACTTTAACCCGGACCCATTAGAAGTCTTACTGTTCTCTAATGGAAAAATGGCTCACATTGGATTGGATCGGATTGCATTGGATTATTGAAGGGTTAAATGATGTCTTCCTTACACATTTGCCATTGTGAAATTAAGGTTTTCATAAGGTTCAATTCACCGTCAATCGCTCGATAAGGTCAATCAACTGACGATCCATGAATTCATCGATAATAATTTGCATCGCCAGTGCCGCTTTTACGTGAAATGACCGAAGTCGTTTCATTTCTCACACACGCACGCAAACACCAGCAGCAGCAGCAGCAGCAGCAGCAGCAGCAGCAGCAGCAGCAGCAGCACGTTAAGCAGAATTCTGTTTCCCACTACGGTCCACTGATAGACCAAACAGCTGTTCTCTCATGTGTAGCATTCTGGCTGCTGCGCTGTAAATGAAACGCTGGTATAATGTGATGCGCCACCTTTAAATATAACCCTTAGTTCAGGGGAGCTACGCACAGAGATCTACGCACAGAGATCTACGCACAGAGATCTACGCGCTGAGAGCGGCGAAGGCGGCGGTTCTGAGCGCCGCCTCCGCTGTGCTCGGTGCTTCGGAAAACTGAACCAAAACCAAGTTCAGCCCCTCAGAATAGAGCTTGACATTAAATCTCGACTGCAAGCCGCCCGCCGAGGTGCACGCGGCCCAGTTGTCCGTCGGCGCTGCCACGCACGCTGGCATCGCTGTCCAGTCCAGTCTCACCTTGGCTGAGGGTTCCGATCCCTGCTTCCGTTCTGCCAGCGTGGTCTGGCCCGCGACCTGTGCCTCTAGAAACCCACTTTGCTCCTCCAAGTGGAGATGATGACGGGATCATCGTTTGGCTAAAGAGGTTAGCGCCGCACACAGGAACACACTGATAATGTGATGAGTGCACTGGAGGAGGAGTTGTTGTGCTCAGGCTGGTTTACAATAATGTCTCTGACATTGTAATGACACGATGTCTCTTCAATGATGTCTTCACCAGCGCCACATCTCAGAACCGGCGGCTGCTTTCAATTCTCTTGTTTGGTGCAGAAATCCTTTCCCTTCCTTTCACTTTCTGCTCGCTGTGTTTGAGGTCTTGGTCGCAGGTGTTCTTGCTGCCCGCTTCTTTGTTTGGCTTCCATGTCCACCGTGAACTTCTTGTTTTCCTGCTTCTGCTTCTGGCTTTTGTGCATCCCAGGTTGTTGATTCTGCAGACAATTGAAAGGTTCTGCACCGATCGTTTGTGTCACATTTCACCATTTCTCATTTATTCTGTCTTCATATTTATATATATATATATTTTAAAAAAAAAGAGTGAAAGAATGAAGCAGGAGGGTTTTTTTTAACGGCTATCATTTGTCACGCGTGTCATCCTGGAACTCCAGCCGCGTGCTGCAGTTTGTTTATCGGTGCGGTGGAGCCGATGCCAGCGCTGACACGGCAGCGCTGGGAGCGCCCGATGACGAAGCTCCGACGATGTTTGATTAATTGCCAGTTTGCTGGTTGCACCGCCAGCGCTGAGCCGCTGAGCCGCTGCTGAGCCTCTGGTTTCCCTCCTTCAGACGTTTGCCGACGAGGTTCTGGGCTGGGGCCGGTGGCTCATCCCGCTGTCTGTGGCCATCTCCTGCTACGGAGGCCTCAACTCCTCCATCATCGCTGCCTCCAGGTCGCCACTCACTCTCACACACACACACACACACACACACACACACACACACACACACAGAGTCAACAGCTTTACTCTGCTGCTCTGGTTTTGTTTGTGACGTGTACAATGTGTGTGTATGTGTGTGTGTGTGTGTGTTTGTGTGTGTCCCCTGTTTAGGCTGTTCTTTGTTGGATCCCGAGAAGGTCAGCTGCCTAATGTTCTGTGTATGATCCACATTCAACGATTCACTCCCATCCCCGCCCTGCTTTTTAACGTGAGTGCCACTTTCTTTCCTCGTGAGCTGTTTTTCAAGTCATCCAGAATTTTGAGTCAGAACTGGTTCTGCGTGTGTGTGTGTGTGTGTGTGTGTGTGTGTGTGTGTGTGTGTGTGTGTGTGTGTGTGTGTGTGTGTGTGTTGTTTGTGTGTGTGTGTGTCTCCAGGGTGGCATGGCTCTCATCTACCTGTCAGTGCCAGACGTTTTCCAGTTAATCAACTACTTCAGCTTCAATTACTGGCTGTTCATCGGCATGTCCATAGCCAGCCAGATCTACCTGCGCTTTGCGGCTCCACACCTGCACCGGCCTGTTAAGGTGAGACGCGCATACCAGAACACACCTGGGAAGCTCAGTGCTTTAATGAGGCCTGTTTAACGAGGCAAACGTGGATGACTCACCTCGCGAGTATTACATGAACGAGTATTACATGAAGCGTCGCTCTGAATACGAAGCTTTGCCGTCTGCAGCTGCCAGCAAGGCTGCGTTCACACTGCAGGCGAACCAGATTCAAATCAGATTCCTTCTCAAATCCCATTTTCAGGGCTGACTGTCCACACTGTGTTGTAGCCAGTGTCCAAATGGGATGTGGTTCTGTTCAGACTGGGCCGCATTATTGAGCCATCTGACAGGTTGCTGTAGCAGCGAGGTGGCAGCGGAGGCGTGGCCCAGCGTAGCGTGCAGTGTGTGATGTCATCACATCATTGTGACAGCGGCACCTGTTGCCACACCTGGCCTGGAGCTTGGCTTGCATGGAGCTACCGGCTACGAACCAAACCCCGCCTCCCCGGTAACCACGCGGGACGGTCTGGCCTTCGATGTATTTCCTGGTTGCGTCACCGCCGTCCCCTCCTGCTGGCCAACCCCGGAAGTGACGTTTTCATAGCATCAAGCTAACCATTGGTTCGCCATCGTTGGCGAACGATGGCGTTGGATGATCAAATAAATAAAAACCCTGCGTTAAAAACGGAATATTTGATGTGAAATTTCAATACTTAAATTTATACGTTGTGTCTTTGCCAGTAGATGGCGCTAATTTCAGCTGACTTCCCAGGATGCTTTACAGCATAAGGAGGTGAAGGATATAGTAGCGGTGTAGCCTTGGAATGGGCTAACAGTATGGTGCATTCCCAGTACGCATTTGGAGCGTTTGACAGGAAGTTGCGTCATAGCGCTGCGTGAAGGCTCCTCCCAATTCCTGAAAATCGGAAGGACGCTGCATGCTCAGAAGGATGCGGAGCCTGAATTGAGACACAGCCCTGGCCGGGAGCTTGACTTGAATGGAGCTACTGTAGCTGCCCACACACTGACGAGCCAACGAGCTTCCTCCTCTGTCCGGGGACTGACTGCTGCTCTCTACTGCTTCTGTCTGCTCCATGAGTGGCGCCCTCTGGTGGCGCTCTCTGCTCTGGTGCATCGGCTCTTGCGTGGCGCACAGTGACGTCACGGACGGTCAGAACCCGTCGCTGTGTTTGGAGCTGTTCACACGGAGATGCATTTGAAACCACCTCCTGAAGGTGGCTTCCAATCCGTTTGGCAAACATTGGATTTCTTGTGTTTTGCGACTGTTCACACTGCAAAAGAGCCATCCGGTTTCAGTCTGGATGGGCTGAAACGTGGATGCCGGCTGCCAGTGTGGAGCCGGCTTCAGTCGCTCCATCATGTATAAAGGGAGACGGCCTGCAGCCTGAGGTCCAGCACGTCACTCTGTTTGTCTCTGGCCTGCCTTGATGATGGATGCTGTGCGTCCACGGCCATTGGCGACCTTCATCAGATCACCGTGAAAGTTGTTGCCCTCAAGTCATAATGAGACTTTTTCTTTTATTGTCGTGTGTGTTTATCCGGAATGGGGCCTCCGTCACCGGCGCCGCCGTACCGGGCTTCGCTCGTGATCTCCCAACATGGTTCCGGCCCCTGATGCTTCCAGATCTGATTAGATTATTTCATTCTCTGACTGTAAAACTGACTCCACTGCATGCAGCCCCACACAATTAAGGGCCTTTCAACCCTCAAGTGGGATCATCTGGGATGGGATGTAATCGAATGACATTGATTTACCTGTTGTCCCCCCCCCCCACCCTGCAGCTCTCCTTGTTCTTCCCCATCGTCTACTGCCTGTGCAGCGTCTTCCTGGTGGTGGTTCCTCTCTACAGCGACACCATCAACTCTCTGGTGGGAATCGCGGTGGCGCTCTCTGGCGTGCCTGTTTACTACCTGTGCATCCACCTGCCACCCACCTCCAGACCGGCCTTCTTCAAAAAGCTACTCGGTAGGATTCTGATTGATTTTTTTTCTCCCCCTTCTCGGTCAGCCAGAGAAGTCTGTTTAGAACCGTGGTTCTCCGCCGGTGGAGTCTCAGCACCCACGTTTTCTGCCTTGTCGTGAAGTCTCCACCCAAATTTGTTCCACAAAAATAAAAGCCCACTTTCCATCACGTGAAGTAAATAAATGATTTAAATGATTGAATTGAATTGAATTGAATGTACGTATTATGGATGCATTATAAAAACTGGAGACCGTACTGGCAATATGGCTGCGAGCCGATTTCTCCCGGTGGCCACTCGGGGTACTGCAGGGAACAACAGTAACAAAACAACATGTGAGGTCGAAGGCCTTTCTTTGAGGTGATCATCGTAGGTTTCTTTTCTTGCGTTGAATTCGCTCCTGTCTTTCTTTTCCTCTCTCGTTGCAGACAAGGTTTCTTTACTCACGCAAAAAGCGTGCATGTGTTGCGTGGCCTCGCCCGACATCGACCTGGACAACATCGACCTGGACAACATCGACCTGGACAACATCGATTCAGTGAAGAAGGACTGACGGCAGCCGTCGACGACTCGAGGAGCGAAACACTGTGTGGTGGTGTGACAGGAGAGGGTGAGAGAGAGAGAGAGAGAGAGGGAGAGAGAGGGAGAGAGAGAATGGACACACAAGACACGATGTGCGGCAGACAATCAGCGGTTTGGTGAGTGCGACTGATTCCAAGAGGCAGGGAGGGGGAGGGGCCACACGAACCCTCGAGCAAGGTAGCAGCAGTGGCATTTTGTGTGGCACAAATGAGACGAAATAGTAGAGTTTGTGTACAGTCACATCAGACGCGATGTCACAATCCAAGCCGATACGTGGCCTCGCGCACCAGCGTTCATTATAGGAAGTGATCATCAGGAAAACTGTAAAATAACTGCTGCCTCAAAGACTGGAGAATATTAGTTAGAGTCGGTCTCTTGTAGGCAGGTGAGCAGAAACTGGGGCTGCGCGATTTAGATCAGAAATAAAATCCAGATTTTATTTCTCTGAAAATTCGATTTTGGATTTCGATATTTTTTTTTTTGGGGGGGGGGGAGGAGGGGCGGAAATCTCGTTAAATGTGCTACAAAAACGGGACAAGTGCGTGTTGTATGCCACTTCTGAAAAATAATTTAGCAGGTAGCGGTGAGGGCAGCAAACAGAACCACTTCCTGCTGCAGATGCCAGTCAACATAGGGAGCCAGTGAACAGCTTCTCCAGGGGGGAGGAGCTACGGTACCCAAGAGGCGCCAACCCGGAAGCACGAAAGAGGAAAATCGATTTTCCAATATTCCTCTTATTTAACATCGTTACCACTAAAAAAAAAAAAAATCTGATTTGGATTTAAAGTCGATTAATCGCACAGCCCTAGCAGAAAGCATCATCATCATCACGTTCAGCGGATTTCATTCATATATATAGGTATATATATATATATACACACACATACACACACACACACACACACACACCAAACTGTGTTTGCCAATGAAGCACAGCTGCACTCAGTCTGATGAGTTGTGTCCAGTGTGACCAGTCGGACAGAGTGCAGTCCCCCACAGGAGACCATGGTGACCAGAAGGTTTGATTCAAAGCAGAAGCCCTGAGAGGAAGAGGAAGAGGAAGAGAGAGACCTGAAGGTCTCTCTCTTCCTCTTCCTCCTGGTGTCAGAGTCTCACTCGCATGCTCTCACTGGTGCCAGGGACAGCTCTCACAACCTCAAGTCACTGCAGTGATGCATGCCAAATTTGATCGTGAGCCCTTCAATCGACACCAAAATGCGGTTGCAGCACTGTGACTTTTCGTGCTGCTGCTGCTGCTCCGTTGAGTTGCCGTCAGAGTTTGGCCTCGGGCCGGCGTGGGCCGCGCCACAGGTTTACGAGCAGCTTCTGTAACACGTGTCAAGTTTGCACATCTCATTTCCTTTTGAGTTCGTCCTGCAGAAAAGCTTTACTGTGATTGGCTGACGTCATCAGAAGCTGTCAGCCAAGCTGCTGTGATTTCTCTCCGTTAGAACAAATGAGTTGTCTTTTATTATTTTTTATTTTTCTATAAGTTGCAATTTCAAATGCAAAAGAGCCGTTATTCCCGTGGCTACTGTTTAATCCGGGGTGGCCCATCGAGCGCCGCCACGCACTACCAGGGTCGAGGTACAGGGGGCGCCGCAGGCGTCCGTCAGGAGGTCCCCTGCAGCCTGAGTGTGTGTACGTTTTCATTTGATTTGCTTCAGGCCTTCCACTTGCTACCTCTTGGTTTTACCGTTAATGCGCCACCGCAGCTCTTTGTTTGTTTGTTCTGATCCCAGTTTATACACAGAACACGCAGCTCACTGACCCCCCCCCCCCCCCCCCCTGCGTCTCAGCAGGGTGCACCGCAGAGCGCGTGCGGGTCTACAGGTACAGGTACAGGTGTCGTGGAGTATAACTGGCATTGGGTAGAGTTCTTGGCTCTGAAGGGATGTGGACGACGCTTTAATGTGTCTTCTTTGAATTTGTTGTTCTTTTTCAATGATACGTTTTGAAGAAGAAAAAAAACCCAAACATTTGTGACTGGTAAACCAAAGTGTTGCCGGTCGGCAGCTGCACCACGTCCACTGAGGAACAAGAAAACAGCTGCCGTGGTGTTTGCAGTCCTTATAAGCTCTGTGTGTGTGTGTGTGTGTGTGTGTGTGTGTGTGTGTGTGTGTGCGCCTTGTGTGCGAGTGTTCAGACGTGTTCCCCACCTACACTGCCGTACGTTAGTGGCAGTCTGTGTGTTCTCTTCAGGTGCTTGCTTACAAAACACACACACAGCACCCGCAGTTATGTCGACGTCCACGCCTTAACCACAGAGCATCCGAGGTGTCTGCAGCAGACGCTCGGCGCCGCCAGCCCAAGCAGAAGCACATAGACGTTAGTTTGATGGATCGCAGTCTGTCTGAGGAAGGGGATCATATTTAAATATATTGCCAGACAACTTGTACACTCAAAAGACTTGAATATTGAAGTAGAATGTATTTTCTTTGTCTTTTATCATTGGGATCCAAATGCTCTTTTTTAAAGTGTGTTTGTGTGTTGTTGTTGTTGTTGTTGTTGTTGTCTTAAACTCTATGAAAGTACTTGCCTGACTGTTTGACAGTATATGTGTCATATATCATTATATTGTGTTGAATAAAAGGCAAGTGCACCACGTGCAGTGACTTTGGTGTCTCTACCGCGTCGTTTCGCTGGGTGCAGTGGCAGCCACTAGAGGGCGTGAGTCTTCAGGTCCTGATGAACTGCATGCACCACAAAGCTTCTTTTTTTTTTTTTTGTAATACTTTCAAGTTGATCTTTATGGAGCCTTTTATAATATATCCCAATGCATTGGTTTGGATTCTAAAGCTTATTGTTGCCCATTGTTTGATCCACAAACCTTCTGCTGCCCTCTAGTGGACAGGTAAGGCTCAGTTTTAAGCAATCCGAACCAAGTGAAGATTTAAAAAAGAAATCTTTTTGTTATCCGGGCTCTCCAACAATAAACACATGTGAATATGTTTTCAGTGACTAAAGTCCATTCATATTTAATTTATTTATTTTTATTTAATTTATTTATGATGAGGTCATCTGGGACGTCAGGAAATGAGCAGAGTGACGGTGAAGCTCACGCAGCCTGCAGGTCGATAACACTCAATTCATTTTTTTTAAACGACAACGTGGCCATAACTTGCATGACGTTGTATTTGTTGAAATGATTGCAGTGTCCTTCACAAGGAGAGAGAGGGGGGGAGGAGGGGGGGGGACAATTTCTGACTCGTGCAAGTGTGGGCTCCTCATCACACAGGTCAGCAGCAGCGTCTCTGCGGCGTCACCTTATCTTCCTCGTGACGGGGAGACACTCAGGTGACTGCTGCACCGGCACCTGGGGAGGCTCGCTGCACGGGAATCACATTTCACACAGGGTGGACCTCGCACAGGTGTAGCCCCGCCCCCAATCCCACCCTGTCAGGAGGTTGGGTTGCTCTGCCTCCTGCATTAAAGATGAATGAGCCCAGGGGAACTCGATCCTCCGGCCCGGGCCGCCTCCCCCTCCCTGTGAGTCCCCCTCCCAGGCTCACTGCAGCTCCGCTGGCCGCTTGCTGCCCCCCCCGATGCTCCGGAGGGGTGCTGCGTGTGCCGGGGGATGGGCGGCAGAACCCCGGCGGGTGCTCTTTGACGGGTGAGGAGCGAGGCTCTGCTGGGGCGCCATGGAGCTGCCTCCACCGCTCCACTGGATCCGGCGGCGACCGTGGAGGCCTCGCGTCCGCCGCAGGGTCTTCAACCGTGAGTGGACACCTTCACCTTCTTCTTCTTCTCCTCCTTTGTGTTTTTGAGTGTGCTGCTCCGGTTGGTATTGTGTTGTTGTCAGGATGTTCGACTCACATCAACGGCCATTCCGTTTTGTTGTTTTTTTAAAGGTCCTTTGTTATAAAAGTGTTTCAGTTTGTTGAACTCAGGGATAAGAGACGTACATAGCTCTTTGTGAGGTCACACAGGGTACTCGTAGTTCTTCCACATCCACGGAACCACCCTCGCCCCCTCTTTTTTTCCCACCTCCAAACACCTGCAAGGTCACACAAAACATCGGTTTTAACTTCCTGGTGAAGCTCAGTGCTTTAGCAGAAGGCTGTAAACAGAGGGCTAAATACATCCGTCTGCTATTTGTTTGCCATTGTCAGGTTAGCGAAGCCCAAACCCAAACCTTTTTTTTTTTTTGTGGGAGGGGGACCAAGTTGAAAAGTTCTGCAGAACCCTTCTTCACATCCGCCGGCCTCGCGGCCGCAGGCGTGGGTGGGGATTGAACCCACGGTCTTTGGTTTACGAGACCAACGCCTTACCACTTGGCCACCACGCCTGCATGTGGCCCCCAGCTCTCCCACCTGGACCCCTGCGGCCTATCGTCCAATCAGATGAAATTGCACCTGCGTGGTGGGCCGTGTCGCAGCGCCAGAGTGGCACCGCGCTGCTCGTCAGGCATCAGGATCCCACATCAAAGGACGCAGTTGAATTAAAAAACGAACTTTGTAATTAGGTTTTTTTGAAGACTTTTCATTTGATTTAATTTTTCTGCTGACTGTCACTCGTGGACATCGGAGCACAGGAAGCAGATTGGTTGAGTGCAGGCTGCGGGGAGATGAGGATCAATTCTGTATCCGCTGGTTAATTTAGTGGCTCTGGCGTCTGCGCGGCGTGCACGTGTGTGTGCGCACGCTGCCACCGTCTCTCATCCTGTCAGCACTCTGCACAGTTAAAGCAGAGATGAAAGGCAGGGGAAGTGGCTTTCCACTGCACAATCATGCGTTAGGAATAATTCTCTTGAAGGACTCGAGGAGTGAAGGTCTTTCAAAGACACAAGAAGAAGTGGAGCGAGGAACTTTTTAGTTTGTTGGCATCATGACATCAGTGCCGGGTTAGTATTTGGGTGCCGCCCCCTCGACACAAGCTGAATATATTTTTATATGTCTTTGATGACATTGTTATTGCGCTGGATCTGGCAGTCGGCTTTGCCAGCAAACTCTTTTTTTTTTTTTAGCCGAAGCTCCTCGTCGACGTGCAAAAGGAAAAGGGTGAGTTGAGAGTTGAGGAGGAAGATACAGCAGCGTCTTCCTCCAACCAGCCACTCAGCAGCCATTAGCTGTGAGCCGTCAGTCAGGTGACGACCTCGCTGTGTTCTGACACACAGGAGGAGTCGCACGCTGCGTGTCTCCACCTGCTGTTTGTCTCCACCTGCTGTTTGTCTCCACCTGCTGTTTGTCTCATCGACTCGGCCGGCTGCTGTTTCCTCCTCTCTGATCAAAAAGAAAAAAGCCAAAAGCAAAGAGCCACTGACCGTCAGAGAGCAAACACAGCTGCAGCCAAAGGCTCATCGATTGTTGTTTTGCTCAAGGAAAATTTGCTCCGTAGTTCCGACCCCTGACTGGCGTTAAATCTTAGAAGGTGCAAGGCTGCACTTTGATCCCAGGCCTCCTGCTGGCTGGAGAGGCACCAGGACCTCCAGGACCTCCAGGACCTCCCGTCTGGGCTCCTTTGAAAACCGTCTAGTAGAAGAGATTGGATTGTTGTTTGGACCAGCAAAGAAAAGAAGATGAACAGAATGTTTTACATTGTGAGGATCCATCTTCTGGGACACGACTGGTTCCTGCCAATAAACACATCCCAGCTGCTGGAACAGATGGGTGGGACTTCCTGACTCTCCTTGGTCTGCATTGGCTGCAGAGGCGTGGATGGGGGTCGAACCCATGATCTTTGGTTTACGAGACCAACGCCTTACCACTTGGCCACCACGCCTGCAGCCTGGACTGCCAGCAGCACGACCTGGAGGCAAAGGAAACGTGTGTTTATGATGCAGTTCCCACGAGTCACCAGCAGAGGGCCACCGCAGTCCACTCATCCTTTCAGGAGGTCTGACTCGCTGCGTGTCCCACTGAGTGCTGCTTGGTTTTTGAACATCTGAACTTCCGACGGTGTTCCCAGCAGCGAGAGGAGGGCGAAGCGTCGCGCCAGGAGATTCCTGAATCAGACATGAGGAGGCGAGGAGCTCCGAACAATAATCCGTCCCACCGTCCTGTCAGTCAAACCCCCTGCAGACCCTTCATGTTCTCTGGTGGCGCCTTCAAGAAGGCAACACACAACTCTGGAAACTCTGGTGCCCGTTGTGATGTCACAATGGGCCGTGATACCTAATAGTGCACTCTTCTGGAGATTTTCTTTCGACTTTTTTTATTTATGTGGTCTCTTGAATGAGACTAACAGAGAGCAGAATGAGGAGCAGGGTTTGACGAGGGCCCTTTAGAGTTGGGACTGTAATCAAAGCTCCGTCCTGCCACATCCTCTCAGCCTCACTGGGCCGCTGGTCGCCACTCCTCTCTCTCTCTCTCTCTCTCTCTCTCTCTCTCTCTCTCTCTCTCTCTCTCTCTCTCTCTCTCTCTCTCTCTCTCTCTCTCTCTCTCCCCATCTCCCTTTCTCTGCCTCTCTCTCACCTCTGGCCCTGTTCGCATTTGCTTTATTGCTTTCTTCCTCCTCCTCACCCGGAGGCCTTGCTCCCCCACTTTGCTCCCCTCCTCCTCCTCCTCCTCCTCCTCCTCCTCCCCCTCCACCTCCCTGCTCTCCTCCACCCGCCTGCCTCCCTCTCTGCTTCTCCAACCAGATTTGTGGCGGCGCTCGCTCGCTCTGAAGAGGGGAGGAAAAAAAACAACAAGAAAAAAAAGAGAAGAGCCTCCCACTCCATAGCAACCCGCCTGCCTCCTCGCTGCTCCCTCACCCGCTGCCACTGATGCAGCAGGGCTGTGGAGCCACATCAGAGGAGATTACACATCTCCGCGCCTCATTTTCCACTTGTCAGTCGCAGATGAATCTCCTTCATCGGCGCCTCAGCCCCTCTTCTCCTTCCCTCCTTTTCTCTCCTTTTCTCTCTTCTTTCCTTTGTCGCTTTCTCTCGTCTCTCTCATTCTATTTTCCTTGGCACCCGCCCGAACATTTGACCCTGAAGACTTGAAAGAAAGCAACACGGCGCGGCCTCCCTGGGCACACGTGAGCGTCAACACGTTTTTGTTTTTTTTTCCTTTTCCTTTTCTTTTTTTTCCCTCTGCCTTGCAACAAGTCAACAAGCTTCGGCGTGGGCAGCCAGCGAGCGAAGAAAAGGGACGGGAGAGGAAAATAACAGCGTGCACGAGGCTCCTGGCGAGCGCGTGGCCGGCGTGTTTTGCGTGAGCGGGAGCTCCGACCGTCGGCAGGGCTTCCTCGCAGAGTCGTGTTTGCATTTGCACGTGACAGAGTGCAGCTCCTGATTGGCCCCCTGATCTCGGAGAATTCATGCAATGACATTTTAAACACCAGCAAAGTCTGAGCTGCTGGGAAGGAACCTCGTTGTGGCGCATTGTTTACTGTCGCGCTGCATCGCAGGCCTGGTATCCCATCAAGCAGCTGCATTACTGTACTGCATGCTGAGATGCATGCACAGTGCTCCTCTCCAGCTGGACAAGTGCATCACTCGATAATCGTCAGGCAGAAAAGCAGCATGAAGAAGAAGGAGAAAGAAAAGAAGATTTTTGATTTTTGAAAAATAAAGAAGAAGAAGAAGAAGAAGAAGGCTTTTTTAATCCCACATTAGGGAAATTACAGAAACAAAACGATAGAAAAGAATGGATATTAAGGAAATAAAATAAAATAAAAAAATATTTATAGGCTAAATATTTTTTAGCCAAACAGGAAACAAACAGCGATCAGAATGAACGGTTAAAGTTCATTTGTATCATTGAATTAAAGTTGCAGAAAGAAACGTAACGTCTTCCAGAAGTCTCTGATGCAAAATGCCTGCGGATCATTTAGCTGCAATAAATACCTAGGAGTGGGTTTAAGGAAACAGGAGAGTCGAGCCGGTGCTGATTCATCCGCTGTCACAATCCCCTGCAAATGTGTTTGCTACCTCGCCCCGGACGACCTCTGACCTCTCTGGCTGATGGAAAGAGAGAAATGTTTCTGTCGTCGGAAATCCAGAAATAATAATGACAGAAAGATAAAGGTTTGACCGGTCAGCTGCGGATGATGATGATGATGATGATGATGATGAGTCACCTGCGCTCAGTGTTGCTGCCTCGAGGTGGGAAAAAACCAACAAGCCCTCTATCTGGGTTTATTTTTTCTTTTTAAGGTCCCACAGCAGCAGAACAATAAACAGAAGCTGCGTCCCAAATGACAAACCTCCGCTATTGCATTTATTGTGCAGTTTCACACTTTGCAGATGTGATGACTGTCGCTGTAACCATCACTTCCTCTCCTTTTGTTCTTGTACAGTAAAGACAATTCAGACCGTGTTTTATTGTATATCCTTGGCAATAACTTCTATAATGCAGCACGAGCGTCGGCTAGCACGCTAACGTGGCTGCAGCACCTCCGCTGGAGCGTGTTGAGGACGTGAGCTCGTGAGATTGGCCGAGATGTGAATGCTATGAGCTCATGAGGAAAATCATTTTGTCTCCTCCTCTTTTCATAGTGCAACCAAAGATGCAGGCGTGACTGCCTGACATTCACTTCCTGGAACTTCCTTCCTGCTTCCTTCCTTGTTTCCCGCGGCCGCGCGCTCCCTTCAAACCACCCGAGACCATTTAGGTTGACTCAATAAACTCTTGCTACGAGAAAGTCGGAGGCCGTGCACATGGCAACGCCATTGGCCGAGCTCATGGACGCCGCCGTTGGGTTGCCAGTTTTCTTCATTGTGTTTGTCAGCAGCGGAGCCCTGAGTTCTCATGGCGGCCGCAGCAGGATGTGGCTTCACCGAGTGTCCGAGATGCCAGGGTGTGTGTGTGTGTGTGTGTGTGTGTGAGTGTGTGTGTGTGTGAGAGTGAGACGGCTGCCCTCACGTTAAACCCACGCTGGCTTCACAGACGAGGAGAAACATTCAAATGCTGATGAGGCGGAAAGCTGCTGGTTGGAGTCCTGGTTGCTATGGCAGAGTTTCTGCTCACTTCCTGCTGCTCCCTGTAGTTCACTTTAGACCTCCTTCCTTCCTTCCGGTGGCCAAGTCCTCTCTTTTAAGTTGCTTTGTCTTTTGGCACTAATAAGCCCTGGCTGTAGCTCCCGCCTCTTCCTGGTTAAAGGCCTCTGATTGGCCCGGTCCTGTTCTGACCTGATGATAACCTTGTTAATGGGATGTTTTCAAGACGGATGAAACAGAAGCAGGTATTTGAAACACGACTGTGATATTCCACCGTAGGGGAAGTGACTTCAAGTGTTAACCGTGCAATCGGACTCAGCGTCTATTTATAGCTAATGAAGCCAAGCCTGGCAGTGTGGGGCTGGTGCACCCTGGGCGTCCTGGTCCTCAGGAGGGAGGGGTGGGGGTGGTGGGGGGTGGGGGGGGGGCAGATGTGGGCTCATGGCAGATGTCATCATTCTGTGGTGAACTGGGGCCAGGCAGGATGGGAGTGTGTGCACACACACACACACACACACACACACACACACACACGCTGAGGGACGGTGCCTTCATGCGTGTTGATGAGCTGTCACTAGTTTCCAGCCCAGCTGCCTCCTCCTCCTGCTCCTCCTCCTCCACCCCCCCCACCTCCTCCTACTCCTCCTCCTGACCATCGGCCTCGTGTGCCAGACACCCAGCGACCTCACAAGTCATCCCCAGTATTGAAATAAGTCTTCAACCCACTTCTGGCGTTATGGAACTGCGACACGGTTCCTTCTGCAGGCTTGTTGGCCAACCCTCTCCCCTCTCCCCTCCCACTCCCACGCCGGCCCCACCCACTTTCTCAGAAGTCACTGTCACCGACACGCCCGTTCGCTTCTTATGGCTCACCCAGGAAAGCTCCCACCTTGTTTTTCTCCTTCTTCTACTTCTTCTTCCTGTTTGAGCGCTGAGAGGGGCGACTTCTCCTTTCTGCAGTAGGCAGGTGCTGGGAGGTGGCGTGGGAGAGGAAGCTGCGGTTTCTCGGGTCTGCAGCCACCAAGCAGCCCCGCCCGGCTGCAACCCTCCAAGAAAGAAAAGGGGAAAAAAAAAGTTTTGTTTTTGTGTAACATTGGCAAATATCCACGACGGTGCGACGCTGACTTCAAGCCGGTGGACGAACAGCGTGCAATTATGAGTCCAAAAAAAACAAACAGAAAGCGAGCGCAGTCCCATCGGCCTGCCGGTGGATGTCGTAATGTCTGTTTTTCTTTTGGTCCCAACGTACAATTTGCAATAATAGCAGTGGGTTTCACCTTTCAAATTTATACCTTGTCAAATGATAGTGCGAGGACTCGGAAAGTAAAAGCGGTCTTAAAAATGTTCACAGAGCAACGAGGTTAGACATCCCGGGCAGCAGGTGGCGCACTCACGCTTAACCCTCGCTAGTCTTTTTTTTTTTTCTTCTTCCGGTTGCCAGGTTGAGACGGAACAGAGTGAGTTGCAAACTGTGTCTTCTGGTTGCCTAACAATTGTTACGGGATCTTTTAGGGGGTTTTGCGCAGATGACCTTGTGGGTCATAGGTCAGCTGGCTGCAGAAAGTGGGCACCTCCATCTCTGCCGTGCCAGTCTGCAGCTGTATGGCCGCTATTGTCCGACGTCCCCGGTGCAGCGGAGGCAGGAAGGCAGAGAGAGTTCACGCGGGACAGAAAGGGATGGGATTGTAGCCGAGGACGGGAGATGAAAGACAATAGTGACAGCAGGAGACGGGAGGAGGGAGGATGAAGGGGCAAGGGAGGGGGGGAGGGAGGGAAAATTAGAGATTGGGGTAGAGAGAGAGAGAGAGAGAGAGAGAGAGAGAGAGAGCCATCGGTGGGCTTCACAGTCCAGGAGGAGGGAAACATTTGGAGCAGACTTTGCTGAAATGCAGCGCAGGGTCCGAACTTACGACCGCATCAGGATGAGAAGACGCCGATACACCTACAGTAGGTTCTCCTTCTCCTCCTCCTCCTCCTTCTCCTTCTTCTCCTTCTCCTTCTCCTTCTTCTCCTCCTCCTCCTTCTTCCCCTTCTCCTTCTCCTCCTCCTCCTTCTCCTCCTTCTTCTCCTCCTTCTCCTTCTTCTCCTTCTCCTTCTTCTCCTCCTCCTCCTCCTTCTCCTTCTCCTTCTCCTTCTCCTCCTCCTCCTCCTCCTCCTCTTCCTTCTTCTTCTCCTCCTTCTTCTCCTCCTTCTCCTTCTTCTCCTTCTCCTTCTCCTCCTCCTCCTCCTCCTTCTCCTTCTCCTTCTCCTCCTCCTCTTCCTTCTTCTTCTCCTTCTTCTTCTTCTTCTTCTTCTGCAAATCAATTTACAGCTGTTCAGACACGCAGACAGTTGATGGACTCTGCTCCGAGCCTTAAACCCTTTCAGCTGCAGTGGTTTTTAAAATGTTTGAAAGCTTCCTGTTGACGCTGCTGTGCTGTGTGACTCCAGCAGCGTCTTGTTGGGTGAAGAAAGAAAAGCTTTCCGTTGCCGTCCAGCACGTCACCAGCTCTCAGAGCTGCACAACGTGACACTGACGTCTTCTCCTCTCGCCAAAATATGAAAGCACCGGTTGTCTACCGGATGACCTCCATCGGGGCATGGGCATTGTGTGCACTCTCAAGAAACACACACGCACACACACACACACACACACACACACACACACTAAAACACCTCAGATGAGTCACACGGTGCCGCAGCAAATTGGATTTGGTGTGCAATTGCCCTCATTGTCGTTACCAGGGAAACCGGGTAAAGCCCCCCCCGACCCCTCCCCCCTCCCTCTCAACCTCCCCCCCCCCTCCCACAATCATCCCCCATTTTCCCGCCCTTCTTCTTGGGAGAGATGGTGATGAGGCAGCAGAGGTCTGAGTGGGTGGAGCCACCCAGGTGGGTTGTCCAACTGAGTTCCCTGTTAATCACCTCACCTGCTGTCAGTTGTCGGTGAGGATTGGCTGAGGCTTCTCAATTCCACGCGTGTTGGAAACGTCCTCCGCGTACGTCTGATGAGAGGAGCAGGGAAAAGAAAAAAAACCCCACAACCACTCAGGTCCAGGTCAAGTTCCCCTCTGAGGTAAAACTGCTGCTTGATGCCAGCTCGACTGTTGGAGCCTGGACTCCTGCTCTGTTTAGGTCAAGCTTTTCTTTTACAAATTCATCCTGCGGGAAAAAAAAAAAAAAAAAAAAAATCAACAAACCTGAAGTCGTTTTCTAATCCAGACGGCCATTTCTAAGAAATATAGATCTATAGATCTATAGATGTATAGATGTATATTTTGCTTGGTCAGGAAGTCAGAAAGAAACTTCAAGTCTGTTGGTGTCTCCTGGCCAGTAGTGGCAGAGGCAGCGTTGGCCTGCAGAGTGAGCTGTGGATGCTAAGTGAGCCGCAGCCGCCCGGGCTAATGACACATATTTTGGTCCCTGGGTAACAGGCGGCGCTCTCACACGCCCGGTGAGCGTGTAGGAGGCCCGGAGCCGCCCGTTGAGCCTCATGAGACGCTTGTCATCGTCATCGGGCTCCGTTCATTCAGATGCCAAAGAGCCGCATTGTCCCACCCCCCCCCCACCCCCATTCAAGCGGCGCCATTGTACCGAACGGATCTGATTGTGCTGCAACAACTGTGTTTGTGTTTTTGTTTGGTGTGTGTGTGTGTGTGTGTGTGTGTGTGTGTGTGTGTGTGTGTGTGTGTGTGTGTGAGCGAACATTCTCGCCAGTGTTGTTCTGTGCAGTAGCAGCATTGTGTGAGTTTATGGATGTGTGTGTCTTTGTGTGGGTGTCGGTTTGTGCATTTGCATCACTGCAGCATGCGTTTGCGTTTCCCGAGGCGGGGGTGTGGGGGGGGTTAGGGTTAGGGTCTCTCCCTCTCTCTCTCTCTCTCCCTCCCCCCCTCACTCTCTCTCCCCCTCTTCTCTCCCTCTTCTCTCTCTCTCCCTCTCTCTCTCTCTATGTCTCTCTCTCTCTCTCTCTCTCTCTCTCTCTCTCTCTCTCTCTCTCTCTCTCTCTCTCTCCACTGGCAGCAACAATGCGAGCCGTCATTGAAATGCAGGAGGGCAAACGCAGCCCAAACTTGACCCCCTTTTTTTTTCTCTCTGTCTTGCGGCTGAAGAAGCTGCGAGTCTGCAGGCGGGGGCAGCAGGGACTTCCCTCCGCACTGTGAAACTCCCTGACGAGAACAAATCTGGAAATCTTTTTCATCTCAGAAAGGTTCTGCACAGAGATCCAGGATGTCATCAGCGTGGCCCCGCAGCGGCAGGGCGTCTGCTCGGCTTCGCATGTGTTGCACTTCTGCTTTTTCCCATCCGCTCACTCACACTTGAGTGACCCCGCAGTGGGCACGGCATCATTTCCTTCATGCTGAAACTCAGTTTTATTCTGCTCTGGAGCCCTGCATGGGCTCAGCCGCTCGCAGTATCTTTCACCATTTCCTCGCTGCTTCACTTCATCAGCCGGAAGTTTTGCAGCTGTGTTATTGCTTCATATGTGACACTGTCACATTATTTGTACTTCTCTCTTTTTTTCTTTCTTTTTGCAACAAACTTTCCTCTACGTACCATTAGCAAGATCCACCCTCCACGTGTGAATTCATTTTTCATCCCAACAGAGAACAAATAATTCTCCAAAGCAGCGCGTGTTAGCGTCTGTTTACAGCCCATGGTTAAAATGCCACGTTAGCATCCTGCTGAAACTGGCGCCGTGTTGGACCTCCTGCATGTTTGGAAGGCTCCACCCACCTTGTGAAAGAAAAGTAGAGAGGAAGTAGGAGACAAACCTTTGTGTTTGTCTCCTACTTCCTCTGTTTGGAATGCAACCACAACAGCAGCATGGCATTGGTCCGACCTCCCATTAGTCTGACAACTACGCATTAGTCCGACTTCCCATTGGTCCGACTTCCCATTGGTCTGACCTCCCATTGGTCCGACCTCCCATTGGTCCGACCTCCCATTGGTCCGACCTCCCATTGGTCCGACCTCCCATTGGTCCGACCTCCCATTAGTCTGACAACTACGCATTAGTCCGACTTCCCATTGGTCTGACCTCCCATTGGTCCGACCTCCCATTGGTCCGACCTCCCATTGGTCTGACCTCCCATTGGTCCGACCTCCCATTGGTCTGACCTCCCATTGGTCTGACCTCCCATTGGTCCGACCTCCCATTGGTCCGACCTCCCATTGGTCCGACCTCCCATTAGTCTGACAACTGCGCATTAGTCCGACATCCCATTGGTCCGACCTCCCATTGGTCTGACAACTGCGCATTAGTCCGACCTCCCATTGGTCCGACCTCCCATTGGTCCGACCTCCCATTGGTCCGACCTCCCATTAGTCTGACAACTGCGCATTAGTCCGACTTCCCATTGGTCCGACCTCCCATTAGTCTGACCTCCCATTGGTCCGACCTCCCATTGGTCCGACCTCCCATTAGTCTGACAACTGCGCATTAGTCCGACTTCCCATTGGTCTGACCTCCCATTGGTCCGACCTCCCATTGGTCCGACCTCCCATTGGTCCGACCTCCCATTAGTCTGACAACTGCGCATTAGTCCGACTTCCCATTGGTCCGACCTCCCATTAGTCTGACAACTGCTCATTAGTCCGACTTCCCATTGGTCTGACCTCCCATTGGTCCGACCTCCCATTGGTCCGACCTCCCATTGGTCTGACCTCCCATTGGTCCGACCTCCCATTGGTCCGACCTCCCATTAGTCTGACAACTGCGCATTAGTCCGACATCCCATTGGTCCGACCTCCCATTGGTCCGACCTCCCATTGGTCTGACCTCCCATTGGTCCGACTTCCCATTGGTCTGACTTCCCATTGGTCTGACCTCCCATTGGTCCGACTTCCCATTGGTCTGACCTCCCATTGGTCTGACCTCCCATTGGTCTGACTTCCCATTGGTCTGACCTCCCATTGGTCCGACTTCCCATTGGTCTGACCTCCCATTGGTCTGACCTCCCATTGGTCCGACTTCCCATTGGTCCGACTTCCCATTGGTCCGACCTCCCATTGGTCCGACTTCCCATTAGTCCGACAAATTGCGCATTGGTCCGACCTCCCCAAACCCTAATCCTAACCCTAAGCCTAATCCTAACCCTAATGGGACGTGGGACCAATGTGCAATTTGTCGGACTATTGGGAAGTTTCCACCGCAAGATGTCTCGCAGCTCCATTCTTCCGTCGGCACCAACATCCTTCAATCCCCTCAGTCCACGGTGTCCCACCTTCCTGATGGGTGTCGCTCCCAGCCGTCCGAACTCGTCGCGGTGAAAATGAGTTTGTGTCCGGGTCGCCTCCCCGGAGCGTCGGCCCTGCAGGCGGCCGTCATCGAGGGAGAGGAAGTCTGAGCGGGAAGCGATAATGAATTTACTGGAGGCCCAGTTTCCATTTTGGTTGGGAGCTGTTTTATGTGTTAAATGGGGTCTGGGTCAGAGGACCAGCGCAGGGAGAGGGAAGGAAGTCGTGAATGTTGTTCCCCGACGTGGGAGTGAATTCAGTGGTGATGCTGGGAACTGGCCTGAGGCTTCACGGAGGTTTCGCCTGGAGTTTTGTCGAAGTGATGGTCTGTGTAACGTGGATTTGTCGCAGGCTGACCTTTGGGGAACTTTGGTAACGCGAGACCTTGGGAACCCTGGGCTGGGACGGCTGCTGCTAGAAAGATTAGTGCGGGTGCTTCTGAAACACTGTCTGGCAGCTTTCACGGAAGGTTTGATCACAACTGGGTGACGTTCACCCAAGGACCTCCTTCAACACACCATCGGAAAACCTTTGGTTTGTTTGTTTGTTTGTTTGGTGGGCAAACCAATCGAATGACAAATGCGACTGGTTTCGCTTGTGTGCTCGCCCAATCACCTCTTTAGTCTTCCCTCCTTGTTCCAGCTCTTTTCATTGGGTGAATCCAAGTGATTCTGGAAACCTTCCACCTGCTTCACCGTGAACTCCAAACCCTCTGGTGGAGCCTCCACCTCTGCCGTACGATGCGCTGGCCTGGTTTTGACGCTCTCATGTGCTGGTTTTTCAGATGTGTCCATATCGAGGTCATCGTCACCAGTCGTGTCATACGAGGTCACGTGACCAGGTCACTTCCGGTAGAAATGGCGCATTATGTTTGGACGGAGGAGGAGACGGAATGTTTTTTTTTTTACAAGTAACCAAAGAGAAAAATAGAACGATAGAATCTCGCAGGACGAGCTTTTACGAGAACGATGAGATTTGACCAGAATTCCGGCTGATGCGCTTCGCACCATTCAATGGGAACGCCTGCAAATCGCAGTTGTACTTTGTACGAAATTTTACAAAATATGGCTTTTATTTTGCGTCGTGGGAACGCAGCTACTCACACACGGTGAAAGAAACGCGGTCAAGGCTGAAAATCCTGCCGTGGGATTCAAGCGTGCGTGAAATTCTCAATGAGCTTCCGGGAAAAACTCGTTTTGCAGAAGAAGCGCACGGCGAAAAAGTCCCACTCGGGAAGAACTGTGATCACATCCGAGCCGCCTACCACCGTCTGTGGGACACGTCGTCTCCCCCGTGTGTGTGTGTGTGTGTGTGTGTGTGTGTGTGTGTGTGTGTGTGTGTGTGTGTTTATCTCCTCCGTCTCCACGGAGACGTGCAGCCAGCAGCAGCAGCAGCAGCAGCAACGGCCGACGCTATCAGCTGTGTGGAGAGGCCCCAGGGCGAAGAATAGCGAGCGGCAGTCGGTGCACTCCCATGATTCCTAGTGAGCTGTGAAGGGATGACGAGTGCAGCCACACACACACACACACACACACAGAAACAGCCTTTGATGGCGGCTGTCACACATCCTCGCTGCCTCCAACTGCAGAATCTAATTATTCCCGTTAATCATCATCGGCCGCCGCAGCTGACTCACTGTAGAGAGCCGTACTTTGCATAAGGACACGCACACACACACACATGTAGCGCTGACCCTCCCCCGTATGGCACACACACTCTCACACACACACACAGACACACACGTATGCGCATGCCTGCTCACAGGAGAAGTGCTGGTTGCAGAGACGGAGCTCTGCTCGCTGCAGCAGGATGTTATGAAATGAGCTCCGTTGTTGCTGAAACTTGAGTTGAGGTGGCTGCGACTCCTGACACTCGCACACACCCACACACACCCTCGTGCACGGAGCTCCGTCCCTCCTCCGGTTCCTCTTCCATCTGTGCCAGGAGCCTGCTGGCGGTCGGACCGTCGTCGCCCCCCCCCCCTCCCGACCAGCGAACGAGGCCGTCGAGCCGCCGGTGATCCCATTTCACAGGCCACTCGCCTCCTTCCTTCCTTCCTTCCTTCCTTCCTTCCCTGTCCTCTCGCTGGAGCTCGGACCAGTCAGCTGAGGGACAGGACGGGACGAGCAGCGATGGCTCTGACCGACATTGCGGGCGGTGACCTGGAGGAGATGCTGCGAGAGGAAGCGGAGGACGTCTTCTTCGACGAGGGTAGGCTGCGGTCGGCCGAGCGGGGGGAAGAGGGCTTAGTGTGTGTGTGTGT
Source organism: Nelusetta ayraudi (assembly GCF_046127955.1). NCBI lineage: Eukaryota > Metazoa > Chordata > Actinopteri > Tetraodontiformes > Monacanthidae > Nelusetta > Nelusetta ayraudi. The sequence goes on along the minus strand of NW_027466127.1, from coordinate 21,906 downwards.
GTGTGTGTGTGTGTGTGTGTTGGAGGAGGTTGCTTTTGGGGGGAGGGGTTGCAAGTGTCGGGCTCACAGGTGGCGCCGCTGAGGTCACACCGGCCCAGTGAGGACGTGTCTGGACTTGGTGGTGCTGCAGGCGGGAAAAGAGGGAGAGAAAAAGCCCCAGCGACTGGAGGGCAGGTTTAGCGGTTAGCGTTGCAAATTGCCCAGATGATTGTTTTTACGTAACGTCTCTCCGGCTGCCGCTGGCTGCTGCGCTCGTGTTGATCGATTCTCTCTCTCTCTGCTGAACTTTTTCCCTCCGCGCTCGCGAGGCGCTAAGAAAAGCCTGGCTGGGCTCTGCGGGGGCGGCCTTAGCGGCCGTTAGCGAGAATCTTCCCCAGCGTTGCTGTGCGGAGGTTTCACTTAGCCCTCTGTTTACAGCCTCCAGTTCGAAAGGCTGGATTTTTTTTTTTTTTTTTTTTTTTTTTTTTTTTAGCTCCGTTTTCAAACTGATGCTCTGCTGAACCTTCCACCTGTTTGGAGAAAAACAAGAGGGTGGAGCCAATATCTCGCCAGGGGAGTGGCCATTCACCTGGTAGAGACGTCAGTGCCCTCTCTGACATCACAGGGGGCTGACTTGCAAGAAGGCAAAAGGATGGATGAAATGGAATTTTCTGGAAAGTTCAGTTAGAGGTCAGAATCAAAACACTGGTAGGAACGTTTCCTGAATGACAGCTCATTCACAAGTACACAACAGTTGCACAATTCATCTCGATCACCGCCAACTTGGTCAAACAAAAGTGTACGTACAGTTGTGGTGCTTCAGGTCTTTAGCTCCGTGCCCCCTGATTCAACTGAAATCGACCTTTTCAACTCCACCGTCTTTCAAACTGCACGTTGTGCTGCAGACTCACTCACTCACTGACTCACTCAGCCTGGATTGAGCTGAACCGCGGACTCCATTCTGTGACGTGCGCGAGTGCAAATCCCCGGATACAGATCCATCCTTCAGAATCTGATCAACTCACACGAGGCGCCGCCAACAATCTGCAGCGTTGTGCCTTTCAACTGCTCCCAGTGAAGAGCTGCTGTTGTTTTTAACGGCCGAGCGTTTGGCCTATTTATAAACTTGAGAGCAGCTTTTTGGTGCCCGGCAGCAGCAGCAGCAGCAGCAGCAGCAGCCACTCTGGCCATCGGACTCTGAGGGGATATTCCCACATTTTTCATCATTCCCTGTGTGTGTGTGTGTGTGTGTGTGTGTGTGTGTGTGTGTGTGTGTGTGTGATGTATGTTAATGCTTCCACTGACCCACTTCTGACTGAGATGATGCTCCTGCGGTAGCGTGCGCTTGGCTGCCAGCTGACTCGGGCCAATCGCGGCGCTCGCTGCGGCTGCAGGCTCCAGCAGGCTGCAGCAGCGCCGCGCTCGCTCCACAGCTCGTAGAATATTACACAGCCACGTCTATATTCTCCCTCCTAATTAGCTGCAGGGATTAGCAACGGGAAATGTGGCGCGTCGAATCTTCGGGACGGCTGATTCTCGTCGATGCGTTTGCTGCTTTTTTTTTTCTCCTCTACGGATTTACACATCCAGCTTCACCGTGAAATTTGCAGACAGACACACATCCATGCCACACAAAAAAAATCCATCTTGACCGAAGTGATTGAAAAAAATTGAAGGACCATTTTTGCAACATGATAGTTGCTGGCATCCTACAGAAAAAGACTTTATGTGTGTGAATTTTTAGCATAAAGCAAAACACATAGTTGGCTAACGATATTTATTGGATATTCCAGTAGTTGCAGCAGTAGTTGAGAGTTGCTGAGATACATTTGAGACCATGGATAAATTCCACAACAGCAACTCCATGCTGGGTCTCCTGTATTTCCAGCGTGCTGCCGTGTGTTTGGCTGCATTCCCGCAGTCGCCCGCTGCTGCTGCTGCTGTGTGAGCTCCAGGAAGGAGGAGGAGGAGGGGGGGGACCGGAGGTGGGAACGCTGCTCTGCAGCCTGGAGACCTGCAGTCTCAGTCAGGTCGTTGTGTTCGGGTCACGAGTCTTCACTTCTACATTCAGGAATGTGGTTTCTGCACTCTCAGCCGCAGAGATGGTGAGATACTGCAGCAGGTGGAAAACAACACTGCCTTCACCTCTGATGCTACCTGGCCACCCGCAGTTTGTCACTCTGGAATGTGTTTTGGTTGCAGGTGTTGCTCAAAGATCTCTGCCCAGCAGCTCTCTGAGGGCTCGCTCCCTGTCTTTCCTTGTCACCAGGTTGAGCGGGAGGCTGCAAACACAGGGCTAAATCTACTGTTTCCTGGAGGTCCAGAAGGTTTTTTTTTTGTTTTGTTATTTGACGGTGAGGCGGCCCCACTGGAATTAAAAAAAAAAGAAGATTTGAAAAAGGATTTAGCGAGGGAAGCAATAATGACGGCCCACAATCCCTTGCAAAGCCTCAGCTGCACTTAAAGGTTTTACAGAACACACTGTGGCTTTGGTCCCCTTGTTATCAAATCTCACCCCGTTTCTGATGGGAATAAAAATATGGCAGCGCTAAACCAGTGCAAACACACAGCAGCTCCGTGGAGAGCAGAAAAAACAAACACGACGGCTGCTGCAAGTCCTCCCTTATTAAAGGTCGTTGAGCGAGGCTCATTTTGCCCCCCGACGATCCGATGGCTCGGCTCGGCGTCAGGGCAGAGAAAACACAGTACAGCACCAGCAAGCAGCGGCTGCCGGGGGGCAGGGGGGAGGAGCCCAGGCTCCCTGAGGACTGTGAGAATACAGTCAGGTGCCACATGAACGCAGAGCTAATGTTTGCAGTGCAAGTGAATGAGTGTTTGGCCGACTGGGCCGGGCCAGGAAAGTGGGACAGAGCCGCTTTCAAGTCCTCGGAAGTGGCGGAGGCCTGAGTGGCAGTCGCACTCTCAGCTGGCTGAGGCACCCAGGAGGAAACTGGCAACAGAAGCTGCAGTGCTGAGCCGCCATCGGAGTTTCACTGCTTCTGAACCCGACGCGGTCTTCACACAGTCGGTGGACAGAGTCCAGCTTCGAGCCCAGGTCGACTTCATCTGATCTGCTGTTGCACAGAGATCCATCCATCCATCCATCCATCTATCCTTCAATTTATCCATCCATCCATTCATCCATTCATCCATCCATCCATCCATCCACCCACCCGTCCATCCATCCATCCATCCATCCATCCACCCATCCATCCATCCATCCTTCCATCCATCCTTCTATTTATCCATCCATCCATCCTTCTATTTATCCATCCACCCATCCATCCATCTATCCTTCAATTTATCCATCCATCCATTCATCCATCCATCCATCCATCCATCCACCCACCCGTCCATCCATCCATCCACCCATCCATCCATCCATCCATCCATCCTTCCATCCATCCTTCTATTTATCCATCCATCCATCCATCCATTCATCCATCCATCCATCCATCCACCCACCCGTCCATCCATCCATCCATCCTTCTATTTATCCATCCATCCATCCATCCATCCATCCTTCTATTTATCCATTCATCCATCCATCCATCCACCCACCCGTCCATCCATCCACCCTTCCATCCATCCATCCCTTCATCCATTCATCCATCCATCCATCCACCCACCCGTCCATCCATCCATCCTCCCATCCATCCACCCTTCTATCCATCCATCCATCCCTTCATCCATCCATCCATCCATCCATCTATCCCAGGGGTCTCCAAACTTTTTTTACAATGGGCCACATGACGGAACTGCATCATGTCGGCGGGCCACGGTTCGTTGACAGGGGGCGGGAGGGGGGGGGGGGGGGGGGGGTGCTGGTTGGTTGGAAATAGCGCTAACGTCCCCCGGCATGTCTTTGTTGAGCGGGGGACTATCGCTGTCGCGCTACGCTAACATGTCGGCAAAGTTACGTGGCGGGGGGGTTATGGCTGCCTTCACCGTAGTTTAGGGACCCCTGATCCATCCATTTATCCATCCACCCATCCTTCCACCAGCCCACCCACCCACCCATCCATCCATCCATCCATCTCCCTAACAAGCTAATTACACCAGGCTGTCGCTAACTGAGGGGCTTAGCGGCTCCAGTTTATTTGTTTAGCTTTCTCTGAAACAATAAAACCCTCCTCGGGCACAAAGGCACGTCAATCACTCAACCTCCCTCCATTCAGCCGAGCCCTCAGCTGCAGGTTTAGGGGAGGCCAACAAACCCCCCCCGGGGGGGTTTTGGCGCGAGCCGACGTGACACCTGAATGGAGGCCGAAACGTTTAAAGGAGTCGTTTGTTTTTCTTCTTCTTCTTCTTCTTCTTTTCACCTGCAGCTTTAAACGGCTGCACGAGGCTTTTGTCAGCCTTCGCCAGAGGGCTGCCGAGGTTTAAGCAGTGAGTTAATCACCCCCCTGGGTGGGGGCGGGTGGAGGTCGTGGCGAAGGCCTGATGAAATGCAGAAGAGTCCATTTGTCTCCTAACTCTTTTAGCAACAAGTGTCTGCTGGGAGGCAACATTCCTCAAGACGCACACGCCTCACTTTCCTTTCAGTGAGCTACACCTCTTGTGCATACGAGAAATGAGGCGTTGGTGATGTCACAAGGGGCTCTGATACTTGCCACAGCAGCTTGTCACGAGTCTGAGACCGTTGGGCGAAATTCAACTGACGTCTTTTTGCGTGCGTGCGTCTCATGATTGGAAGCACACGCAGAAGAAAACGCATCCAACCGAATTAGCCCAAAAGTCCCTGCATTGAGGCCACGTAATCAAATCTCCGTCAAGAGGTTTGTTTTTTTTTTTATCTAGTCATGAGTTGCAACATAATCCAGTTGTCCGGCACACGCTGGGATGCGCTCGGGCTCCTGCGGAAGGCCAGAAAACCCGGGTCGCATTTCACAAATCAATTTCTCCTGCGGCTCCAGGCCGGACCTGCATTGTTTGCTGAAACTTCATCCTCCCCTGAGCCGACACCGTGTCCACCTGTGGGGCCCACCAGGGTCCAGGGTCCAGCCTTCAAATCTGTTGTTCTGTTGGAGGAGGCGAGGCCCGGTTTCACAACAGAAAAAGAAGAAGAAGAAGAAGAAGAAAAAAATCAACGTTCAAGACAATTGGACGAAACGTTTGTCGGTCAAATTTGAAGCAGGCCAGTCGGATTTGAGGAAGTTGGAAGGAAGGAATGGATTAGGAACCGTGTCAAGCAGTGTAGCTCCACCTTTTTCTCCTCCCTGGACTTTGATTGGTTGCCATCTAACGGATCAGACTGGAGCTTTTCAAGGTGGACGTATCCAAACAAATGGGCGTCAATCCAGCAACAAAGCAAAGTACCTGCTTTTGCAGCCATGTTGCATTGATTCACACTCTCCATCTTCACCGCAACCCCCCCCGGGCCCCCCCCCCGGCCTCCCCCCTAGAGGAAAAACAGCTGATTAGCAGGTGTCAGAGCAGATTTCCATCACCGCTAAATCCAGCAATGCAGCTCCTCCCGCTGGGGACGGAGGCTGGCGGGCGTGGTGGGGGGTCGGGGGAGGTGGGGGGGGTGAACCGATTCCATGTACAGTAGGTCTGGTACTGCTGGGGGTGGCCCGGTGATGCAGAGCCGTCCTGATCTGCGTGGCCCGACTGTAGCGCTTGCTCGCCCACGCTGCCTCCCGCTTCCCTGCACAGGACGCCGACCCCAGCCATCGTCTGGCTGCAGATGTCGTAGTGACACCACACACTGAGGGAGTCTCTCTCTCTCTCTCTCTCTCTCTCTGTCAGTGCTCTGAGCAGCTCTGACCTGAGGGGAACCTACAGTCGCTGGGACATTAGCGCTCCACATCTCTGACAGTTGCCTCCACTGACCTACTTTTTTTTTTTCTTTTTTTTTTTCGCAACAAAAATACTCAACAAGCTGCTGTCATGGTTTCGTGCAGGTGGTTTGTAGAGCAGGAGAACCAGCAGAGAAGAGAAGAGAAGAGAGGAGAAGGGAAGGGTAGCGGTGTCGTGCGTGCTCGTCTCCTCTCGCTGGAAGAAGTGAAGTCGTTGGTTCAAGTCGCTTCTTCTCCTCGCTAGCAGGACTTTTTTTTTTACATCTGGCACGATTTTTTTTCAACGGGCCGAAACTGGGCCGTGCTGCGAGGTCGGAACCCGGCGGTGTGGAACGGAGCGACGGCGGACCACACAGGGGGCTGAGGAGCTCCGATTCCACTTGTGTAAATAAGTAGGAAATTAGACGGCGGCTTCTTCTTCTTCTTTCCCACTCCAGATGCAAGGAAACTGTAACCTGGCAACCCGCGGTGAGCAGATTTATGGGGTAAAAAAAATCCTTTAAGTGACACCTTGGAATCTCCAAAAGAACATCTTCCCTCTGGGCGGGGGTGGGATGGGGGGGGTAGTGGTGGTTCATCACTGACTGAAAACCTGTATATTTTAATGGCACTCACAGTCAGAGACAAACATTTCAAGGCACCTGAGGCCCCCGAGGGCCAAGAATCCACCTTCTGCAGTCAACCCCGTCATTACACACACACACACACACACACAGAATCCTGCTGCAGGGCAGAGTGCAGCCTGTAATTGCTTCCTCGCCGTAGAGACTCGCGGAGCAGAAACTTGCAAACGCATCATCACAGGAAGCAACAAAGAGACGAAGCCGTCGAGCGTCGGCTTCAGGTGCAGCAGTGAGTCAGTCTGACTCGTAACCGGAGAAGAGGCGGCGGTGGCTGCGACATTTTGAGTGTCGGTCACTTTCATCCTGACACACACACACACACCGTCAGCTGTGCCTGTCCGTCCCGCAGCCTTGACCTTCCTGCCCTGCGGCCCAGTGGCCTCGCTCGCCGTCTCCTGACTCATCCTGGTTCGTGCGGTCAGATCTCTCGTCGAGCAAAGAGAGCGGTGGAGGAAAAGTCCAGAGAAGAAGGAGAGAAGAGGAAAAGAGCGTGGAAAACAGATCAAAGCGGCAGAAGGTGGTTTAACGCTGGACTCCGGTGGAGCGGCTTCGCACCATCATTTAATCCCCCCAGAAAGACCTGCATAATAAATACAGACTTCTAATTCTACACAGTTTATTTCTATTCCTGGATATTTTATGGCAGTGCTATCATGTTGCCATCATGTTGCATTGGCTCTGCTGATTTGTTAATTCTGCAGCCCAGACTCCTTTTTGTCTTCACGTTAGTTTCCTTCCTCTCCGTTTCAGCCGCGTCTTCTTTTCGTTTCCCCTGAGAATTCATTAAAGAATTCATTCATGTTAAAAAGTTTTAGTTTTTTTTTTTTTTTAAACATATATCCAAAAGTATGTTGGGACTAAAGGCAACAAAAAAAAGCAGCAAGGCGTTTGTTCCTCTGCGGGGACGCAGTCCACACCTGGCTGTAGGCGTGCTCACTAACCTAACCTGGCTGGGCTTTGTGACATCACAAAGGGCAGATTTTTCAGACCTGCATGTCTTTGCACACACACTTTTAGGGCGTGATGTGACTTTTGAGCAGATTTTCTGGTCGTCGAGCGAGTTTTTTTTAGCCAGGTTGGGAGCAGCAGCGAGGAGTCCTGCTGGCCTCCCGGTGAAACTGGCTGATGGCTCTGATGGTGCTGGACGTCCGGCTCGGACGCCTGACTCATGGCTACAGTTTGTCCGCCTCTAATCCCTCCTCAGATTAATCACATCAGCCGCTATGTTTAGGAACCCACCCACCACCGAGTGACCAATCAGAAGCGACGAGCCATTTTCTGCCCCCCAATTATTTATTTCATCTTGACGTGGGAGGCCGAGGGGGGATCGGATTTGTTCGGACTCGGCGGAACGTCGGAGCAGGAAACCAAACTGGGCTGCAAACTGAGTGGAGTGGCCATTCTTCCAGAAGCCGCCGCTGCGCCATCACAAACAGTCATCCGCTCCTCGGCTGAATCCCGTCGGTGGTTTTCCGGGACGCAGTTTCAGCTCGACTCGACTCGACGGGTTTCGGTCGTTTTCCATAACAACTGAGCCGCCTCCCACCCCCCACACACCTCTGCTTGGGAGGGGTCGTCAGAGCAGGGCGGCCCAAAAAAATCCCTGCGACTTCATTTGTATGCGACACAAACATCAAACAACAGAGTTTCAAAACAAAATGCTGCGTTTGACTTCTCTGCTCTCTTGACTCTTTCGTTGCTCCCTGTCCAATCAGCCAACTGGGCTCTGTTGAAGTCAGTACCGAGATAATACCTGGTACCAGCGACTACCATCGAGTGGAAAGAAGCGAGTAATGCAGGGGTGTCGGTGGAAAGGTTCCATTGGAAGCCCAGTCAGACTTCAGCTGCGCTCAAGCTAAAGGTCTAAATTTAAACCCGCCCTGCTGGAAAGGCATCAGCTCGCCCCTCCTAAATATGGGCCCTGCTCAGCGAGGAGGAGCGGCGGGCAGGGACGGTCCAGTCAGTCAGTGGTGGCTCAGTTTGACAGTGGCGCTCGGCTCTGAACTTCAGGTCTGAACCTGGACCAGGGGTTTTTGGAGGGAGACGTTTCAAACCCAGCCAAAGGCTTTGGCGTGCGAGGCCGCACTGCTCCTTCTCTCACTGCCGCAAACATCTCCCTGCAACCTTCTTTACCCACAAGAGGCGAGATCAGGCTGGGGGGGTGGGGGGGGGGGGTCAGGGGGTAGAGAATAAATAGCTCAAATTCATGGCCAGATTAAATCCCCAGGAGAGCTGGAGAAAAATCTGTTGAGACCCATTATGTCACCTCCCACCCCACTGTGCACTGTGTGTGTGTGTGTGTGTGTGTGTGTGTGTGTGTGTGAGAGAGAGAGAGAGAGTGTCCAGGGTTAGTTACGGAACACACAACACAACAACAGACATGAAAGGGAAGCTTGGATTTGTGCACCGAGATTTAGGAAAAATACAAGGAGTGAGCAGCAGTAGTATTTCCTGTCAAGGTTTGATAAAGTACATCCAGTAGTGGTGAGGCTGAAGAAAGACATCACGCATTCAAGCTCAGGACAGGAAGACGGCTCTTTACTGACTTGTAGAGGAAATTCAACTTGCAAACCTAGGAGATAAAATCCCAGCGATCAATGAGTTGCTCATTTAAAAGACCTGCATTAATTATTATTTATTTTAGTTTTTTTTTTTATTATTGATGACTTTTAATTTGTATTCGGATTGTTGTTGTTTTTTTTGTCAATATGAATTTTATAACTCGTTAGATTTTTGAAAAGAGGCAAAAATAATAGAGCGCAGTTCAACACATTTCATTGTTAATCAAGGGTTTACTGGAAGAATCCGAAAGACAAACGGACACAAACACACGTACACACGCTCCGCGAGCCGCTGGGGGGCAGAGCGACCCCGCCCACCCTGTGACATCCTCCCCCTGTGATTGGCTGCCGCTCGTTCCGGAGCAGCGCAGCAAACACAAACTGGAATGTGTGTGTGTGTGTGTGTGTGAGTCGGGGACTCGCTCAGTGTGTGTGTTTGCTC
>NW_027466127.1:2500-7500 GCF_046127955.1 Nelusetta ayraudi | reverse complement strand
AGAGAGAGAGAGAGTGACCCCCATAGTACATTCTGCACTGTAGACATCTAATACTTAACACTCTGTCTCTCTCTCTCTCTCTTACACACACACACACACACACACACACACACACACACACACACACACACACACACACACACACCTCTGGCCGGGCCAGCTGGGAGCTGTAACAGTGTTGTGATTGCCATAAGCGTTTTAGGCTCCTAAGCTGATAATCTGTCTGTTTTGGTGTTTGCTGCGCTGCCTCTGCAGCAACAGCTGGAAGAGACGCCATTGGTCCGTCGCTGGGTCTTCCTCAGGTTCCTCTTTTCTTGTGTTTTGGTTTTTGTTTATTTGCTGTGTCCGTCCCAGCCGCAGTCTCCAGGTCCTCGATGCACATTTAGTGGTGGTCATAGTTGTCGGGATCGAGAGGTCGGCCACAGAGTTTCAGGATCTGCTTGTTTCCATTGACGAGTTGCTTCAGGGGTTGGAGGGTGGGGGTGGGGGAGGGGGAGGGGGGTGTGGCCTGCCTGATGACAGGAAGAGGAATCAAAGCAGGAGGAGGCCAGTGTGGGTGTACGACCCGCCGGGACGCCCCGGTAGGCCCAGGAACCAGCTGGTCCCGCTGCTCACACACTCCTTCACACACAACCACACAACAAGCAATCAGGCTGACAAATGATGTTGTGTGTTTGTGTGTTTGTGTGTTGTCGGGGATCCTGTGTGCACTTCCTGAGATCCCAGAAACCCTCTGCTGTCCTCAGAGAGCGACGAGCACAGCGACCTTCTCTTGTCAAGGAAACTGTGTGTGTGTGTGTGTGTGTGTGTGTGTGTGTGTGTGTGTGTGTGTGTGTGTGTGTGTGTGTGTGTGTGTGTGTGTGTGTGTTAAGGTTGGCTCGGCCTCTCTGCAGCACAGCATGACAGTCAAGAGCGTCTCTGAAACGCTGATTTCCTCCAGCCTGACACCTCTGAGAGCAGCGTCTCCTTCTCCTCCTCCTCCTCCTCCTGTCTTCTCCTCCTCATTTCTCCTCCCATCTCCTTTTATCTCCTCCTCCTATCTCCTCCTTCTTTCTCCTCCTCTTCCTATCTCCTATCTCCTCCTCCTATCTCCTCCTTCTCCTCCTCCTCCTCCTCTTATCTCCTCCTCCTATCTCCTCCTCCTCCTCCTCTTATCTCCTCCTCCTATCTCCTCCTATCTCCTCCTCCTCCTATCTCCTATCTCCTTCTTGTGACGTCCTTGGCCGCTGCTCCTCCGTCAACCTCCGCAGATTGTTTAAATATTTAAGTGTTTGAAGCAGCATTCTTGAAGAGGAGGAACCAGTTATTTATGTATTTACTCCCCCCCCCCCCACACACACACCTCTGCATCTGTAGCTCAAACTAGTGAAAGTGCCGCTTTATTATTGCTGTGTGTGAGTCATCTCCCATTAGCGGCTGCAGCTTTGTTCTCCTGCTGTGTGTAGATGACAGCCCAGCATGTTCAGCACCGGGTCAAGCAGCAGAACCGGCTCGCCCCATGTGGGTTGGGTTTATTTTTGTGCGGCCTCCTCTCTCGTATCTCCCCGTTATCGGCGGCGGCGGCGGCGGTGGCTGGCTGCTTTCCCAGGGTCGCACTGATGGAGCCGTATGGTCGCGTTAGCGGCTATTAGCCGGGGAATGTTTTCTTTCGCGCGCTAGCAATAACAATCGGAGCTGAAACAACGGGACAGAGGCCTTGTTTGGACGGTCGCAGCATTCCAGCACTGCTGCTGCTGCTGCTGCTGCTGCCACCCAGGTGGTCCATCAGAGGAGGACCCCGGGGTTCTCGCGTGTCTTCTTCAGCCACTGATGCTCGCTGCGGCTTTCCTTGTGCAAATTTGCACTTTCCCATTTAAAGTGACCGTGAGGAAAGTTCAGCTCCCCGTGTGGACAAAAGTGGTACTACCGCGAGCCTCCTCCTTGTCCTTGCTTAAGCGTGTGGATTGATGTTGGAAGCAAGCGAATCCGGGGAGCAAGTGCAGAGTGCGAGCACGTTTCGAACCTCGGGCGCAGTGAGGGTCTCCCACCAGAGAGGTCGCCATTTCCCAAGCTAACAGCAAAGCATTTTGAAAGCTTTAAAAATTCTTCCTCCACTTTTTTTTTCCGGGAGTCAAGGAAGAGTGTTGTTAGGCCGAGCTGTGTTGCGGGGCTCTCCAGCACCCCCCCGCAGGGTGCCAGGTGTCGTGCACGTGATTGGCAGCCCCGGTGTTTTTAACGCCGCTGTTTGTTTTCAATCCCCCCCTCCCCCACAAAGTGAGGAGAGCAGCGAGCGGATGGTCGGCTGATGCTGCGTGGCAGAGAAGCGAGGGATGATGTTGCCAGCACACACACTTGATTTTTAATGACGCTGTCAGACACACACACACACACACACACACACACACACACACACACACACACACACACACACACACTCAGCAGGAGGTGCATCACGTGCTCTGTACGCTAAGCTCCCGGCTCCTGGCTCGACTCTCTAATAATGTGCTAAATGTCTTTTTTTTTTTTAAATCATTCTAATCTTGCGCACCCAGTAATCTGGATTGCGCCTTCCCTGGTGTGGCTTACAGCTCTCAGCAGCGATTACACGCCGCTCGCTCCGCCGGTGGGAGTTTGGCTGCGTCTCCGTCCGGTCGGTCGGTCGGTCGGTCGGTCGGCTGCTGCTGCACGCACACGGCGGCCCCACAGGAAGGTCATGACCTATAACTGGACATTAAAGGAAACGAGGTGGGGGATGGGGGTGGTGGTGGGGGGTGGTGGTGGTGGAGGTTAAAGTATGAAGGCACTCTGACTGACTGGGGTACTGCTGGCTGGCAGATGCTGCTGAACAAACAGGAAATGCCACAGAGGTTTGGGACAAATGAGGTTTTTGTGCGACGGGCTTTTGCAGGGATGACAGAAAGAATGCCGATGTCCCGGAGCCACGGTGACATGGATGAGAGGAGATTAGATCCGGTCAGGGCGGCCCCAAACTGCAGCCCAGGAGGCCGGCTCAGGATCAACGTTTCAAAGCTGCACGCTGATAAAAGAAATGAAAAAAAAAAGAAAGAAAAGAGTTTGTTCTGTTTTGTTTAGCAAAGAGGCTCTGAAGGAGGAACGTCCTGGAAGTCTGTTCAGGAAGTGGGCCCTTTGTGATGTCACAAATGACACCTTCTCCCCTTCCAGGTGGGGTGGTGGTAACGTCAGCGCCCTCCAGGTGGTTTCTGGCTCCGCCTCCTGACACACCGGCTGCTTCTAGTTGGAATTGTTTGTGAGCAGTTTGACCTCTTAAAGTGATGGAGGAGACGCGCACACACACACACACACACACACACACACACACACACACACACACACACACACACACACACACACACACACACACACACTACTCTCTCTCTCTCTGCCACCATTCCCACAGTCTGGCTCGCCCTGCAACCACGTCAGCTGACTGAAGCGACTGTCAGCTGATTCTAGTTAACAAGATTCTTTTTTTGGGGTTTTTTTTTTTTTTTTTTGCTCCGCACCAGTTCACAGTGACGCCCTTTCAAAAAAAAAAAACAATAAGCCATCATTTCCAACAATCATCCTCACTTCATTGAGTCGCCGTGCGAGGAAGTCCGGGATGTCACAGTCGTCCTATTTGGGTCAAAGGAAGAAAAGAAAAAAATAAATAAATAAATAAAATAGAAACACGACTCTGACAAAGGAGTTAAGAAGTTTCCCTCAGTCTTCCCACTAAGTGCAGCGTGTTAAATATTAATCGGAGTAAAGTTGGTAAACTTGCAGCCCCTGAGCCGACTGCCCGGGAACCAAACCACAAACTTTTCTTTTCCTCGTTTATTATTTTTGTTCTGCCCAGCAAACTTCTCTCTGCTTCTTATCTTCTGTCTCTCTGCTGCCTCTCTCTGACCCACTTCCTGGCGTTCCATGTGTCCGGGGTCACACGCACTGCAGCAGCAGCAGCAGCAGCAGCAGCAGCAGCAGCAGCAGCAGCAGCAGCGCCTGCCTGTCCGCCCTCCTCTCTCTCTGCTTTAGTCAAATGTTTGCGCCGCTCCCTTCAGGAATTTTCCAGCCTGCCGCCGTCACAAAGCGTGATTGTGGAGCGAGCGGCCGGATGCTTTGTGCACCTGAGGTGCCATCGCTGCATTCGGCCCGGTATTGATGCTTCCCTGCCCCCCCCGGTCTGGCTGTGGGGCTTCTTCTGCTTCAGTCAGAGCACTGGAATGTCTTCGGTCTTCCTGCAGGTGACGAGGCGGCTCTGACTAACGGCCCGACCCGGCCCGACCCGACCCGACCCGGCCCGGCCCGGCCCGGCTGCCTCCTCGCCCTCCGTCTCCGCTTTCAGGGAATCTGTGGAATTTGTGTCTCTCTGTGGATGTCGAAACGTGGCTACACCTGGTGGGGGGGTGGGGGGGGCTCAGGTGTTGGCCCGCCTCCTGCTTCCTGTTGCTGTGTCATGCTTTAAAAAAAAAAAACAGTTTCAGAGTTCAAACTAAAACTGATGAGGGAACCACGAACTTGTTGCTACGCTAGGTTCTAGCCCACCACAAGAGGGACGGGGGGGGGGGGGGCAGTCAGATTAATTTGGCTATTTTTTTCAGGTATTTCCAGGCTGTTTATTGTTTACGTTCATTCATTGGTTCTGAAAACAAGAGTTTTTGATGGTTTTGGAGTCGAGCCGTCTTTAGTAAACGGCTGTGACTCCCAGTCCCTCGCTGACCGCGTGGTTTGTTGGCATAACTTGTTTGGAGGAGGCGTCGCTCAGCTGTCAGCTGATGGCAGGTGCTTGTTTTGGCCTGGAAGAAAAGCAGGAAAGTGGGAGTCGGTGTGTGTGTGTGTGTGTGTGTGTGTGTGTGTGTGTGTGTGTGTGTGTGTGTGTGTGTGTGTGTGTGTGTGTGTGTGTGTGTGTGTGTGTGTGTGTGTGTGTGTGTGTGTGTGTGGGGCCGCTCTCTGGGACCAGACAATGACACCTTTCACAGAGGGTAATCTGATTACTGCCCCAGTGAGACTTCTGGCATTGA